>NW_010099036.1:14030-17729 GCF_000699245.1 Pterocles gutturalis | reverse complement strand
CAGGAAATTGATTTGACAGACATTAATGTTGCACATTCACCAGTTCACCAAATTATCCCAGCCATGTTATCACAATGGACATGAATGGTTCTGGCCCTACAGTAAACCGAGGACACCTAATTTGGTCTAATTAGGATAGCAGTACACAGAGAAGTAATACAGTCTTAAATGAGGGTTAGGGTGTCATTCAGTGAGCCAGTTAAGAGCTCTGCTTTGTGGACAGACTTTCACACACTTTTCTACGTATTTACGTATTCTAATGTTTTTAAGAACTAAGACCTAAATATATCCAGTCTTCTAAAAATGTGGATAAAAATCCTGTTGTCATTTTATCTTTTTTTCTATCTGCTTGCAGGTGGCATTTTTAAGCACTATATTTAAATACAGTGTTTCTCTTATGCCAGAAAATTCCTTGACACTTGGCAATACTGTTAGCTTTTTGTTGTGCAAGGTGAAGCAAAAAAGTAAAAGTTTTTGTTTTGTCTCCCCCTCACCCTTGAAGTGTTCTTCTGGAGGTAAACTATAAAAAATTCCATCAGTGAGGACCACAGTGCACAGTGGTTGGTATTGGTGATAAAGATTAGATCTTTAAAAAACAGAAGATATAAGATACACCATTACTGCAGGAACTTTAAAAGCAAGGAAGCAGAAATGAGCTTTCAGAATAGAAGATATTTTGGGTTTTTTTTTTTTTTCTGAACAGTAGTTTTGCATTTCGCTTTTCTTCCTCTTGCTCTCTCTATTTCGTTTTTTAATATTGTTTTATAGACAGGACTTGAGAAAGTTTTCTCAACTTCTGATTACTTTAGTCTAAAGCACAGATGACGGGCATCTTAGGTGTTTCTGCAGTACTGAAGCTCTTTCAAAATTCCATCCACACACATCCTCTCAATGATAAAACAGAAACTCCATAAAAGTATGAAAAAAGGGACAAAACTAAACCTTAGCTTCATATGAGGTATTATTTTTTGTCATTTTTGCTACAAAGCTGTAATTGGCCTAGTGAGATCTGATAAATGTCTTACTATAAACTTGAACATCAACTGATGGTGAAAAAAAATATGACGGAACTTGTGACTGAGAGAAAAGTAAAAGGGTATAAATGACTGGCAGTTCTAATTTCTTTACAAGTGTTACATTTCAGTCCCCTGCCACTACCACATGTTTCCTGTTCACAGATAATTTGTACAACATATTTTATCATTCAGTTTTAGACACAGTTGAAAGGCTTTTGCCTAAGGCTTGGAACACTTTGAAAATTGTATACCATTTGCAAGGCTTTCTTCTGCTTCACTGTGCAATTAGGTGACTGCCTTTCTGCAGACACTGGATTTATCATATGTGGAATTGGGTTTTTTTCACCAAGGTGAACTGGGAACAAAAATGCAAGTGGTTTTTCAGTAACCCACAGACAAGGGATTAGTGTGCCGGCACAAAGCTTGTAGGCTGCCTGTCAGTCCCAAGCTGGACGCAGTTCCCTCACAGAAGGAGTATTGTGAGCCACAAAGTTTCATACAAAAATACTCTCAGTGTCCCTGCTTTTACATATCATATCTATATGTGATTCAAAATTCTAAGGTGCAACAAAGGCATCTGATCAGAACTCACGTAATTTTTTTTCCTAATTTTCTGAGGTGACTGTTTATGACACTGTTGATTCTTTTCTCCGTTCCTTCACCACCCCTCCCCACGCCACCCCGTGCTGCGGCTTGACTAAACTTTGCACTCTCCTAAAGTGTGAAGATACTCGTGTGCTAAGAGCTTCCCCTGCTGGAAGTTCCTAGCAAAAGGTGCTGTAGCCAAGTAGGGATGGATCTGGGACTAGCTCCCAGTTCAGCTAATTTATGTGCTCAGTTGCTGTCGAACAGAGAGTACATAATGTGACTTGAGATGCTGATTAAATTTCATGTGTATTTCTGTGTTCTAAATAAATCAAATTTTAAAGTCAGATTTGAGCGATGCTAGTTTATAAACCTCATTACAGCAGTTTGTACTTTTCCACTGAATTATGTGAGGAAAGGGAGACAAATTCAACCCTTTTGTATAATGTATCTACATGCTTTTAGAAGGTCATCTTCTGTTCCAGTAGAGGATATGGAGGATTTCTTAACAAGTAAATTTTACCTATTTGAAACAAATGATTGTTTAATGAGAATGGAATTGTGAATTCATTATTTACTTTTGGTTGCAGACATCATACTTGTGGAAACAGTGAGTGTGTAAGTGCATAAGTGAGCTGCAAGGAGCACTGGTACCTTATAGCATAATCCCATCAGAAGAAAGGCAAGTTTATTCAGACTGCACATCTCTCTCAAGCAATAATTGCCAAACTATATCAGTTACCTCTTCCGACAACTTTGACAAAGCTGCACTTTTGAAACCAAAACTAATAGAAGTTTAACCTAATTATTTAGCTATCCATATCAGAAATATCTGGTTGCAAATTTCTTAGCTTCTTAAAGGGTAGGCAAAATATTATTACTTAAATAGTGTAAGCACAATAACATACTTGTGATGGACTGTGTTGGAAATGTGGCCAGTGCGTGCTTGCACAGAGCGATCTAGTGGGTAGGATTGTCTTGGCCACTCTGTAAGGTCTCTCTGCCTTTGTACAGACCAACAATGTGACTTTGGAGCAAATTGCTTCTGTGGTCACTCCCTTCTCTGTTGATTTTGTCTGGTTAGATTACAAGGAGTTTTTGGGCATGGGCTGAAGCTCTCTGTATGGTTTGTAAACTCCCCAGTGCTCTGAAACAAGTGGCATGGTGTCTGGGTTAACGTGGTATTGCCCCTATGATGGTGTGACCCAAACTGCAAGGGTTTGCTGTGAGGTTGCAGCAATCTAAGAGGTTACTGAGAAGTCTTCTCTCTGGCAAAGTGCCTTTTTTTCCCACCTGAATCACTGGGCTCACTTCAGGATGTATTTTGCATCCTACCGAAATCTAGGCAGTATAAGAGAAACATTGCCCTCTCCAGCTGTAGCTTAAGGAGGGCCGAGTCACAGCAGAGCTGGCTTGGGGTATGCATGAATCAGCGAGTATTTGGAGATCTCCAGAGATCACCATCTGTACACATGCAGATACACAAGTAGATGGAAAGCTTCCAAAGGAAGTTCTCTTTCAATCCCCATAAAATCCCCTAGACCCAGCCAGCAACTTGAGCTTGGTGCCAGAGGAGCAGAGGATTTCCTTCAAATTCTCTACCTGGCTTAATTTAAATTGCTGCCTGGTAGAAGACCCAGAGAGTCTGTGAAAAAAGGATTGGATCATGGGAATTCCCAATTTAAATGTAATGGCAAACCCAGACTGGCTCCCTTCTTTCTGTGGTATCCATTGTGCTTTGTCCCAAATGGAAAATATGGTTTGCCAACACAGAGGCAGCATACACTGCAAACAATGACAAGAATAAAGCTAAATATTGTGCATATTCATTGCATGCAATCTTAAACACAAATGTCCCTACTGAGTAAAACAGAAAATAAGTTAATTTTTTTTTTCAGCTGAGGAGCTGCTGGGTTGTTTTAACCTGTTCTTTTCTCAGTTGTGTAATTTGCAGTAACATACAAGGATATTTCACTTCATATATGTGCTGGTTTTGGCTGGGATAGAGTTAATTTTCTTCATAGTAGCTGGTAAAAGGCTATGTTTTGGATATGTGGTGAAAACAATATTGATAACACAGGGATGTTCTAGTTCCTGC
>NW_010099036.1:0-14009 GCF_000699245.1 Pterocles gutturalis | reverse complement strand
CACACAGAGTCAAGGCCTTTTCTGCTTCTCACCCCACCCCACCAGCGAGCAGGCTGGAGGTCCACAAAAACTGGGAGGGGACACAGCCCACCCCAACTGACCAAAGGGATATCCCATATCACATGACACCATGCTCAGCACAGAAAGCTGGGGAAGAAGGAAGGGGGAGGATGTTTGGAGTGATTCCAGTTTGTCTTCCCAAGTAACTGTTATGCATGATGGAGCCCTGATTTCCTGGAGATGGATGAACACCTGCCTGCCTAGTGAATGAAACAGTGAATGAATTCCTTATTTTGCCTTACTTGCATGTGTGGCTTTTGCTTTACCTACTAAATTGTCTTCATCTCAAATCACAAGTTTTCTCACTTTTACTCTTCTAATTCTCTTCCCCATCCAACCGGTGAGGGAGTGAGCAAGTGGTTGTGTGGTAGATTTGCTGTCTGGGGTTAAAGCACAACAATATATTATGAGCAATTACTCTTTAAGTAGAGTCTTCTCTTTAGTACAACTTAGTTGCACAGTAATTTCATCAACTAGTTTCTTGGTGAAGTTCATCACTAACGACTCATTTCAACTTTCCAGAAGGCCATGGTACAATTGCTCAGTATGTGCACTTCAGCTTTTCTGTAACTTTTAGCTTTTCTAATCCACTCATCTGACATGGGTTTCATTTCCTATTATTCATGGTGATGGGGTAAGTATAGGTTCATGTTCTGCATCAGAGTGCTAAAGAATTCTGTTTTTTAATGTGGACCCTCAACAGTGCAGCAGTGCTCTCCGTGCAGAACACCCCTTCCTTTATCCAAAATCTTAATGATGTAATATAGGACATATTTCCAAATTTATTTGCTCTCATTTACATGTTTACTTGTCAAACATAATTAAGATGGAAATTATTATTTCCTTATAAGTATTAGATGTCCATCCTGAGGAGTAAAGAAGAACCTGACCTAATAGGGCTAATCACCAGAAGGGTATTAAAACTATAACCATAACCCTAAGGAAGACAGCTCAACCTGACCCACAAATTTCTTGAAACAGTTGCTCTCAAGTGTCAGTGTACCAAGGTAAGCCAAGATACTTCATTCCACAGCCAAAACAATTTCCATTTATTGCTGAACCAATGACCTGGGCTGTAACTTATGATGAAGTGAACTCTGGGTTAGATTGGCTGGTAATAGAAAGTAATTCTGTGGCATGCATTTTTTCATTATTCCCTGTTTTCCTCTCATTTGAAAAAGTAAACTATGATAGTTTTCATTTTTATAAAAGCGTTGTTCTTGATAATTTTCTTGGTATGAAACCTCTGCATTCAACACAGTGTGAAATACAGTACTAAAGTTCAGCAGCTGGCATCTGTTGTTCCTGGTTCTTTTTTCTGGATACTAAGCAGCAGAGAGTGTATGAGGAAATACTCAGCCACTTATTTGTTAAAAAGAGTGGGCATACATATTCAGAATTCTGGTTGTTTAAAACATTAAGACTGTGAATAAAACAGGTTGTATCTGCATGCACACATAGAGAACTCATGTTTTGCTACTGTGTGCTTGTATAATTATTTACATTTGCTTGAAACATTCACATATTAATTCTGAAATGAGTTTCTGCCTTGCTAATGCATGAATATTTAAAGACAAAAACATAATTGCTGCTATTGCTTTATTATTATTATTAATGCATAGCTATTAATAATACATTATCAGAAGCATACTCTTTGGACACAGTAGATATGGGAATTGACACAACAACAGGTTTTAAAATAAGTAATACGAGTGTAGAGCCAGGGCAAAACCCTAAATAGTTCGCTTAGAGCTGGTCTATAAACACCCTGAAAGACACATCATTTCTTGATATGTGCATGGGTGATCTTCTAAGTCTGGGGTCTGCCTGTAAGCTAGAGAATAGGCTGGAACATGCAAAATAAAAATGAAGGCTAAACAAGAATTTATTTCAATAAGTGCTTTAGCAGAAACACAAAATTATGTTTGAACATGTGTTCTATCTGACCACAAACAATTAGGAGCAGCAAATGGGCCATTTTACAGTGGATAAGGATCAAGCATTACAGGCACGTTTCACAGCTATGAACTTACATGTGATAGGTCTACTTCACCCCTAAAAAGCAAGCTCTGAGTTTGTATTTTACATAAGCATTGTAGAGGCATATGTAAAACCAGAAAAAATGTAACCCATCATTAACTGTGAAGTTTTATTTTGTGTGCCTGTGCTACCATGATTATTTTGGATCCTGGCCTATACTGGTCACAATAAGAGGCATTCAGGGATTTATACATTACTTAAATTCCAGTTTTCATTTACATAAACAGAGTTGGCGTGGGAATGGTCCCAGGTCCAGAATGCAGCATTGGTCCAGTCTCCACATGTAGAAGCTGTAAAGCAGCAAAATGCCCCATGGCCATGAGGAGGACCACAGAGAGGAAGGCAAGACCTTTCTGAGCGGGGCTGCTCATCTGCAACCTCCCCAGCTCAGAGCTGTATCCTCTGACTCATCTGGGATGGGCTTCATCCTAATGAAAAATATTTAATGAAAAATCAACTAAATGTTCAGACTTACAGTTTGTTAGACTGAATTGTTGCTTTCTAGCCAGCCCCACCAGAGTATGCCAAAATGCTTATGTGTGGGCTGAAATTTTCCATTGCTGAGGTCAAAATCGGGTTTATGTTATTTTCCCACGTACATCCTTCCATGTTTGAATTAGCTGGTTTTCATTCACAATAATGCATTAGCTAATTACTTTAGAAGAATCTCTGGTTTGAAACTGTCAGAACCAGTGCCTACGCTGCCTCCCACTGATGTAAGTGAATGCATGTGCGAGGCAAAAAATGACTGAGGCTGCAGCCACTTGGGTAAACCTCAGCTGCTCCTGGGTTAACAGAGCTGAGTAAATTCAGATTAATCCACATTATTCAGAAAATGACAGCAGCCTCCGTTTTTGTACTTGTGATTGAGTCAGGTAGGCACAGTTTGGTATCTTAGACATCTTTCTATCCCATGTGACTTGGGCCATCTTTGAACACGAGGAAATCCAGTTTTCCCCTTGCATAAAACATTTTTTTTGGTCTTCAAAATAATCCTATACCTTAAATGCTTCCAATTTGACATGGAAATTTGGCATGAAAATAACCTTTTTGGAGAAGCAGGACATCATCTTATTCTGCATAAATTGATTTTGTATGAGCAAGCTGGAGACTGAGAACATGCAGCAGATTTTTTTCCCACTAAGTTGGTGCATACAGTGATGAAACAATGTGCAGACATACAGATGATTTGAGTAAAATGAAAAGAAAATCCTTAAGTGTTGCATCCTTTAAGTGTAATGTTTGGTCTTTTGGATATGCCAGGAATAGTCTGTGAAAATAACTTCTATACAAACTGAACAGTGATTTATATTTAGAGTATACATTCTTCCATAGCTTAAAATTGCACTTTGTGTCTAAAAATGAACTTTACAATTGTATACAGGACTTTTCAGCATAGTTGAGGCTAACACAACACTTGCATTGGAGACATGCCCAGCAAGTGCGCACAACAAGGCAGTTCTTCAAAGCTGGTTGGAGGAAAGATATGTGTTCCTTGAGAAATTATTGAGATATATACTCTAGGATAAAGCTATTTAGGCCACTGCATTGCCATAATGAAATTAAGCAATGCACCAGAAACTGATAGGTCCAGCATAGCCTGGTTGTCTCCTGCCAGGCACCTCTAGAGCCTAGACTAGATACTGTCTAAGAGCAGTCAGACTAATGAAATGAGATTTCCTATAGATTTGTGTCTTTTTCTTCTTTAAGGCTCTGCCTGGAATAACTGAGTTTTCCCTCACAGTCTCTACAACACTATCCCAGACAAGACACCGGAAAGCTTCTAGACAGTATATTGTTGCTGATCAGCTGCAAGCTGCTGCCAAATGGGATACATGAACTGAATTCTACCTGCCTTATTCTTACAGGATGTTATAGGTGCTCTTTTACTCAGCTGCCAATATTTATGAAAATATTAAGTATTTCACTGGCTTTGAGACATCATCTTCTTTTGAATCTATTTGATTCAAAAACCTGGTTGAACTCAACAGGTTCAAAAATCATTAGGGGGAAGTGGGTGGTAGGCAGATAAAAGAGACAGTTCAGCTGCATAAAATATGGGGGGAAAATGGGAAATATTTTATGGATATCTACTCACCACTGTAAATGGTCCATACCTAAAGAAGGCCAACACATGGGACAAAAGCCATCTCTTTTCAAATTCTAAAGTAGAGACCAGGGTTATGGGTGAGATTGGAGATTGTCTTCATTCCTTGATTTTTTTTGGTGTCATAATCCTGTTTTTTTCTAATGAGCCCTAGAAATGTGCAAAATGTATAGAAGTCAGGTAACAGCTTTGCGTCAGAGAGCAATGAGCTGTCCATAAGCTGTCCATCACTGCATGGCTCAAGATGTCTGCCTCCCTGACAGTGAGTTAATCAGTGGCTGGGACCAGGCCTATGATCATCTGCTAATAGGCTTCTTGGCACATTTTGGACACATGCCAGCTAGCAGTCTCCCAGCACTGTTCAAGGAATAGATTGGAGCAAGGACAGTCTCCAGGTGGCAGTAGGGACAAGGCAGGGAGAAGATAACTTAGCTATATAGACACGAGCATGCCATCTGCTTGGCCTCAGAACACAGACCCTGGTCATTTTGTTTATCAGTGTAGACTTAGATCCTAGGGCCATGTCAGGTACCTGTTCAGATACTAAAAGCATGTTAACCACATCAGGGTGGCACTTATACTTGGGCCAGTTGACTCAGTTTCCAGAAAAGCACATATCTGAGCTGCAATATTATCTAGCAAAAAAAGTGTGGTCTTATTTTGTACCATCCTTAAAAACAGGTCAGGGGCATGGCGATATGATGGAAATGTCTTTCCATGGTCCTGTCCAGAGACAAGTATTAATATCTCCACCTCGGAAGACAGACATTCTCAAATTGGTTGACCTGCCCACTGCCATCAACTGAAGCAGAGCCCCAGTGTTGCCCATTTGTGCAGCCACGCTGCCCATGCTATCAACCAGAAAAGGAAATGGAGTAGGAGCAGCTGTGAACAGCGACTCTGTTTCCCTCAAGGCAAAGAAAATGTTCATCTGCCCAGATCTACCACAGTTACTGCTGCTTTGTTCCAGTGAATGGGTACAAAGGCCAAAGAGTGCGTGTGAATTTAAGGTTGTCCTGTTAGGCAAATACCTAAGAGAATTAAATTAAGACTGTATGCACAGTCTTAGTTTTATCATTCAGATGGTTCAACATTTTTTAACTATGAAGCTTACCATTTTATACAAGTGAATTTCTAATACTATGTCTCTGTATACATATGTACATCTACTCTTGAGCTGCTGGAAAAATTTTCTTGGAAGATATTTTTAACAAGATACAGATTTCCCACCAAATGTGCTGGTTATTGATGAGAAAACCAGAAACAGATAACAGAAGAAAAATGAGAAATTGTTTAGTTTTCAATAAAAATGCTTAGATTTACTTCATTCTTTTGCTAATTGTGGTGTGGGATTTTTTTTTTTCAAAAGAAGGGGCAAACACCCCCTCTCATATATCCCATTTTATTGTTCTTGTTCGTGTCATTGAAATATATGGCTTTGCTCTCTTTCATTCAAGAAAAAACAAAACAGCGCAGGCAACATCAGAGGGGAAAAAACAATAAAATTTTGACATTTCTCATGAAGACTAAATTGCTTCTTCAACCAGCCGAAATAGGCACCCAGGAACATGCTGATGCTTTTCAAATTGTAGTAGATAGAGGTACTTAATCACTAATTTAAGTGGAAAACGGGCACCAAGGGAATTTTTCATGGGGTGTTTTAGCTGTAAGCAAATCTGTTGTGTACCGTAGTACTGAGGCACCCAGGAGCTGAACACTGTAGAGGTTGTCAAGGGATTAGGTAACAAGAAAGATTTAAGAGCCAGGACAAAGCTAGATGTAGGTGGGGAATAATATACTGGTCAATATATCCTCTGGTGTAGACAGATAGATAAACATGTAGATAAAGCTTACTACATCAATGTTCAAGTAAAATACACCACAGGCAAGGAATTGAAGAGAGACTCCCACAAGACACGGACAGCTTTTTCCCTTTTTCTTCTTCTTTACTGAATATTTGTTGTATCAGAAGCATGATGGCAAAACATCAGGACTGAGCCCATTGTGAAGCCAGACCTCCAGGGGATGCAATTTGTAATATTCTCATCACTAATGTGAATTCCACTGAGCTTGTGGGTGCATGCTAGTTAGGAGATTATTTATATGTGTGGTCTAAAAGCGGTACTGCTGTAAACTATATGCATAAGGTGTTTTTTATAAACAAACTAAAGGTGTAAATAAATAGCAGCTTCATGTATTCATAGAGTCAGTGTTATGCATCACAAAAAGTTCTACATTAAGATATAGTCTGTCATCCTCCAAGTATATGTATCGTTTTCCATCATGCTCATAATGGCTCGGTTACTACCTGTAAAGTAGCTATAGTAAAAACGCGCTGAGCTTCCAGGATTTCAGGAAACAATTTACACTCTCACTGTTGGACTCCCCTGCCTGGGGATGGGTGTTTTTTGGCACAGGAAGGTTCCCCTGAACCATCCTACACAGATGAGAGGTGGGTATGGGGAGAGAGCATCCAGAATGGAAAACAAAACAAAACAAAAGTGCATTACAGAAACACAACATCACAGCCATTTTGCTCAAAGGGAGAAGAGCTGTTAAGTACACTTTGGATGAAGCAGGAAAGCCTTGGGCATTTGAACCAGTGCATTAGGAAGCTCTGAGCACCAGCATGTTGATTCACTCAATGCTAGACCTAGACACATGTCCTGTGGAGAGAGTCTTGCCAGATTTATTTAGGGGGCTGAAGGAGAAGACAGAAGACTGTCAGGAGCACCAAAGGGGAAATCAGGCAAAGTTATACAGCAGTCAAGAAGGCTTTGCTCAAGAGGATAATTCATGACAAAACTTTTATGATGAAAGGTAATCAGGATCTCTACTGAGGTTTTTTTTAAAATCTGAACTGGAGGAAAAAATATAGAAAACCATATTGGTTAGAGCACTCTCATCAGGTATAGTTGACCAATCCCTGTCATATCTGGGATGGAATAAAGGTTTAGACCAAGGTTTCTCAGGTGTACTAGGTCCTGCCCTTGTCAGTCTCCCCATGCCAAAGGTCCCTCACCAGTCTGCACGAACCAGAGTAGGTCCAGTGCAGGTGACTAGAAGGGAACCACTGCAAAGCCACTGCTCTAACTGTCAGTCACCTGGGGTGCACTGGGCAAGGGAACAACCTTGTCACCTCCAAACTTATCTGTAGGAACCTAAAATACATTAGGCTAAGATAAGCCATTCTAGAGGGTGGTTACGAGTTTCCCTTAGGATGGGGTAAAGTGATCTCCAGAGGTACGTATCTCTCTGCACTGAGGAAGTTCTTCTGACTAGCAAAGAGGAATTAGTCCCACCCATATGTGTTAGTCCCTTCAGGACTAACAGTCCGTTTGGGCTTGATTTGGCAGAAGCTCCCACCTCTTACCTTCCTGACAAATGACTGGGCAGTGACTGAGGCTTCCTCCTTCTAATTTTAATAAAAAATTTCAGATAGTCTCACAGTCACCTCTAGGCAAAGCTGAAACCCTAAGAACTTCACACAGGACAGGAAAATCATTCACCAATTATCTGTATTGAACAGTGTCTGAGAAATGTTGAACCTGAAGTGCACATTAAAACAAATCAAAGCAATGATCCTCCTTAGGTTTTGTACCATATGTTGAGCTTTGTATGTATCACTGGGTGTGAAAACTGACTCCCCAGGTCAATGGCTCAAAACCTGGGTATTTCAGTCCTCTGCCTCAGATTGTCATCTTAAAATCAATGAGATGATAGTAATATATTTTTTTCCTCCCCTTTATGCTTCATATGTGGTCTTTGTGGTCTTCTCTGGGAATGTCTTTACTATATTGCAAAGGCACTCCTAATTAGCTGTCTATGTAATACACAGGAATTATGGCAATTAATATCAATATCACAGTTCATTAGATTTACTGAATTCTGGCCCATTAGCTGATAGGAAAGAGTTTCTTTAAAAATGCAAATTCAAAGTTATTTTTGACTGTGTTTTTTACTTGTTTCATCTGGGGCTTTTCTGCAGTGCAGACTGAGGGAAGACTTGCATTTACCTGTCTCATGCTCCGAGCTGAAAGTCCTCTGAATGTGATGGGACATATCTGAGCCCAAGGTATAAGTGGTACTGAGAATTAGGACACCCTGATACAGGCTCAGTGTAGTATTTTCATGAGCATGTGGCTTTTGGAGTAGGAATGCCCAGTTTTCTGCCAGACCTGATGCATGGCAATGAGGTTTATGTTTTCCCAAAAGGTAATGTGTAAGTTGTAGCTTTTAAGTAGGTCTTGAAACATTTAGAACTTGAGCTGGCCGGAACAAAATCTGTCTCCACTAAGTGAACCCTAAGACCCTTAGTAATAACAGAACTTTTAATGTAGGTGGTCAAATAGGAGAAGGCACACTTTGTCCTAGACAAAGTGCTATCAGGGAGGGTGGACTGCCATGACTGAAAAGCAGGAGGCACAAAGAAAAAAAAAAAAAAAGAAGAAAAAAAAAAAAAGGAGTGCAAAAAAGTAGTACAGAGTGCAGCACAGTTTGCACAGAGCAGCAAACCAAACTGTGTGCTTGAGGAAGGATATGTCCCCGAGCAGTGTGACATGGTGAGGCCTCTCAGCTGCATGTTACATCTCATGGGCATTAAAGATCTGGCTTGACTTGAACTCCAGGAATGCTGATCAGCTATGGAGAACTCTTCACTAGTGGAAGACACATGATCACTTTTTATGTGCAAGATACTCTAATTATCCTGCAGGGATACATTTCAGGTTACAGAATTTTTATTGAAAACCATTTAATTTTCAATGGCTGTCACTTGAAGTGGACAAAGTAGAGGAGCACAAGAAAATTACTTATCACAGGTCCAGACCCTTCGTCATTTGCATACACTCATATAATTCTTATCTTCTGTTCATACAGAATGTCAGTGAAACTGTTAATATGTACAGAATACAGTGCGTTGCTAGTGTCAGACCATTAATAATAGTATAAACAAATATATAATTTTACATTATACCTGTACTCATTTTCTGGATAAAATAAATAGCAAATATTTATGTACAGTGTGTGACACAATATTGTAATACTGCATATACTGAACCTTTATGGGCAATAATCAAAATATCCACAGTTATTGTAGTAAAGAGCAGAAAATCAACCAAACAAAAAAAGATTCTAAGACTTTTGGAAAAGAATGTAAATTCATATGCTTCAGGGCATAAAAGATTTCTGTGGATTAGGAAGAAATTTTCCCTGTGGGCAAGTTGTCTCTGTAACAACCTACTGCAGAGTTTCTGGCATGCTCGTCTGAAGCTAGCCAATTTTATAAAGAGTCTACTGAAGGAGGTGGACAGCTTGTCTGATCCAGTATGTCCTTTGTGTACTCACATGAAAAATGAGAGCCTTTTATATTATGCCTAGTACGAGCAGTTTTGTCTGCTGTAACTCTGTTCTTGATACTTTTCCAAATGTAAATTAAACCAACCGGTGGATAAGGTTTCCTTTTCTACATACCTTCCCCTATTCCAATTCCTCTCCCCATTGCAGAGGACTGTAAAATGCCATATCCTTAAACTGCAGTCAGATACCACGTCTGGGAAATATTACCTGCAGCTCAGCAGAGTGCCCTCAATACAGTTGGCAGTACAACAGAAAAAGTGACGAGCTGCTAAGCTTTCCCCCTAGAACTGGGTGACACAGCTGAGGCTTCTCTTCACTTGCCTGATGCTTGTGATGGCAGGGATTTTCCATGAGAAGGTGTCTTTAATTAAAAAGATAATTAAAACTCACTACACGAACCCCATTAGAGAGGGACAATATTTTAGAGAATTCAAGCAGAAGCTACAAGTCCACCGCCTCAGGAGAGGACAAGCTGTGTTTTTCCAGTGTCTATCCAACCTGCTCTATGTGGACTTTTCAGGCATGGGAACTGTATGCCAATGTCCCCAACAGTACTATATGTAGACATGGTCCACTTGGGCTGCCACACTTACCTTACAGTTCTCTCCACCCCTGTGAGAACATGGAACCAGGCAGGGAACCCAAAGGGAAGCCATACCCCAGTCTTAAGATGAGGGTGCAAGTTACAAAGGATGTGTATCCAGCCTTCCTCTCAAGGGATCTCCACTGGGACAGTGGTCCTGCTCTTCAAAAGGGGTGGGGGAGCAGGAGGGCTGGGGAAACAGCACTTTTACAGACATTTAATGCTATACTTATTGCTTTGATTTTGGGCATCTCAGTGTGAAGTCAGTGAAAGCTGCAGGAATTCAGCACATAGGAAAATCAGACCCAGCTTGTCTTAAATTGACTTAAATTTCCATAGCAGGACTAATTTTTGGAGCACTGGCAGAAGTTTTCAGTGCTGTCAGTTCAAATAAGTTTGGAAACTGCTGGATTACAGGACAACTCATAGTTTAGCAAGCTGTTGCCTGAGGAATTTTCAGAAAAAATAGAAGAAAAAAGGAGAGCAAAATAAAAGCATGTGAGCTTATGTTAAAATGGTCCTCTGACTTGGGGCACTTTAATTTTAACTCAGAGTGGAGATTGTGGGAACTCAGAATTTTTACAAAGCAAACCCAAATCCAAGTGCCTCAAATTGACCACCCAAAGTCAGAAGCCACTTCTGACACTTTTTGCTTTTATTTTATGAATTATTAAACTGTTATGAATTGCCCACTCATCTTCAGGCTTCTAAACTGAGTCTGAAAGACTGTACATTCTGTATAATACAGAAAATGGAGATTATGCAGATGGGAAATGTTTCTCTGCTGCAGTTTTCTCCTAAGATGTCTTAGAAATACTGAGCATCCAGCCCCTGCACAGAATGCAGCTGGGTGTAATTCAAGTAGTTCTTGAGGGATGGTACAGGGAGACGTTATATGCATGTAGATAGGAGCATCTGAGGTTTCCACCAAAAGGAAGTAATTCCAGGAGGCAATGCTCACAGAAGGGGTGGTGATCCTTTCAGCAGTGATACTAATGCTTGTCAATTTGTTTGAATGTCACTGCCTAAGAATTTCATTATAGCTTTCCCCTTCCCTGAGAACTTCTATGGAGACTGAAAAGCATTTAAACTAGGACTACTAATACATAGTTTAACAACCCACGAGTGAGATCTTCAGGAGCCTTCCTCCGAAATACTCACAGCTATTCTGGCTATGACCAAAGTTTGCTGAATCTGTTATTAAGTAATATCCATTAATTCAATAATCCACCATTAGGATTATTAGGACACCTAGGAAATTAGGACTCTAATCGGCTTTCTGCATTATCTCTTATGGATTTCTCTGAAACTTTGTCACGACAGTTTTCAATCTCAGTGAGCTACTTCAGGTCAGCAAGTAAAAGGCAGTAACAAAGCAAAGCAAAACATGTAACAAATTCAATGAGCATCTATTATCAGCCTGATTACACACTGCACCACACAGAGTCCTAATGATTTCAGTGAGGCTCCATGCAGCATAAGGAGTCTCCCATGCAGATTAGTTTACAAGATCACGGTCTCCATATGGAACATCTCCTCCCTCCACCCCTTCTCGTTCTGTATAGAGCAGTGTAAAACAAAGGACTGCCTTCTTGCATCTTTGCAAGGTTTTGGTTGTCAGTAGGTTTGCACAGTGATACAAATAATAATAGCTAAGAAAATATTTCTCAGTGCTATTTCAAGCCTATCTTGCCTTTTCTTACTTTGGTTACTTGGTTCAATCTTCTCTGTCCAGTCATCTTTCTAATAATCATTTTGATGCATCGGCACTGCCAGAGGATTATGTATAGATGCCTAAATTCTTTCCATTCAGTTCCCAGGCATAGTTTTGTGGAGTGGAAGGACTGGGTATGTAATATTAAGTGAAAAAAATCAAATGTCAGAAACTTTATATTGATACTTTGATCAGAAACAACGTGAGACTGAAAGTTTTTGAACAACAAACCATTTGAGAGTAACATGCTTGTGAAAATATTCATAGCATAATTAGATAAATAACAGATCCAGTGTCTATTTTTACTTTCCCTTGATGAGAAGCTTTGCGGGAGAGACTGCTGGTAGTTAATTCTCCCTAACAACAATCTGTGTAATCACAAACCCCAATTAGCTGTGCCTGTTCTGTGCTATACAAACTATTTCCTTAGCGCTTCACATCACTACTTTGTAATTAGCTTTCATCTACACGAGCTTTGACTAAAAAAATATAAAAGAGTGTAAGTGATTGTACTGCCACTCAGTATTCTGCGAAATAATCGCTAGCGATTTCAATCAGATTAATTTTATCACCCGTATTAAGGAAAATTACCTCCCTCTTCACTCTCTACAGCTGAGGGCTATTTCATTTCCTGAGATGTTCATAAAAGCATAATATAAAGCAATCTGTAATTGTAAATATCCTTCCCTAATAACTTTGAGATATTTCCTTAATACATCTTTACATTTGGAGTTTCCGTTCCATAAAATACAGTAACAAGTGCTCTATTATGTTTTAAGTGCGTGCTGTTAAGCTGGACAACTTAGCGCTGTCCTTCCTGTTTTTACATAGGGTTATATTTAACTTGCAGATAATGGGAACAAGGTTTAAAAGTGATGGAGCGGAATAATGGCGTTACAGCAATAATATATCTTGCCTTTGTGAGGAATAGAACTTTACGGCCTATTTCAGGTCAGCCAACACCAATTCCATTTTTCACAGCCTGACAACTTTCACCTTCACCCACACTCCAGATGGGTATTAAAAACTTCTTTCCAAACAAGACTGAGGTTTGGTCAAACCCATGCTCTATACCCAGGGGAGAGCCCTTCTGATACTTAAAATCCAAATAGAATAATATAAAAGAAAATAAAAATGGGCAGCCTGCAATATCCACATGCCGCTGGCTTGTGTGGTGGATCTGTCAGGTATTCACAGAGCAAAACAAGCTGCCCAGGTCCTACAGGAGGGGTCATTGTGGGGGGATTTCTGCAACTGCAATGCTTGTGTGTTCAACTTCTGCAGGGAGGACATGGCATTAGCACAGATTTAGCACCTGTTTTATGGGAAATGAGAGGTGTGTGCTAGGAGGATCACAGCAGCTCAGTATATCACCACCAACAAGATTCATTAAGGTGTTCAGGCCACCAGCAATTTTCCCTGAACACAGATTTAGAAGATGTGCATATGGGATAGGTTGTGTGGGAAGCTCCCGCCTAGGACAGATGGAAACACAGCCAGCTCTTCCCTGAGTTGGTCAGACTCCCATTTTCATCCATGAACATTGGTCTTGTATACACCTGTATATACCAAAAAACAAAACAAAACAAAACCCCAAAAAGCACTGGATGACTAAAGGCATGTATATATTGTCTGTGTTGCAGGACTTTCCCCCAGCATCCTCAGATTCACCACAGAGGTACAAGGTGAGTGATACAAAAAGCACACCGTTCACATCAGGACCAACACAGCCCGAGGAGGTTTGAAGCTGCCCCTGTTCTCTTTAGAAAGCAGTGTTCCAGCCTTTTAAAGGTAAAAGCATCTCATCTTCTTAGCAGCCTCATTTATATATGCTCCGTGTTTTGCTTTAGCCAGCTTATCCCTTAGACTGTCTCACTTGCACCTAATTACTACAGCTTGAGAGCTGCCTGTACATAGGAAGACTAGCTGCCATGCTGGAGAGAGGACTAAAATGTAACAAAGACTGAAATGGGCGAGACAGCATCCCTGTTGAAGAGGGGAAGTTTCCCTGCCTGCTGCAGTGGAGTTTGAATTGCTCCCAAACAGCAAAGACCCAGGGGGAAATGAGGTGTTTAGACTCACAACAGAAAATCGCACATCTTGCTCCAGCACACTGAAACACTGTTGTCTTGGTGTCAGGACCACCA
>NW_010099035.1:0-404 GCF_000699245.1 Pterocles gutturalis | reverse complement strand
CAGCCAGCACTGGACCGTTCTAGCAGAAGGATGGTGGCGGAGGAAGATTCTTCACTGTGGTGACACTATGACCCCAGTGATTGTGTAGAAAGTCAGGCTATAGCAACTCCCTCAGTATCATGCAAGAAACCCCGAGTGCGATGCAACACCAGTGTCCATGGGAGAATACTCTATTGGCTGTTCTTCTCATCAGCCTAGTCTTACAGACAAGTTTTCTCAGATGGACTCATGTGTCTTCTTACCATTTGGGAGGCTTCGGTTTTTGAATCGAGAAAATTCCAGAAACCAGCAGCATTTTAACGTCAAGTTTACAGGTATTAGTATCTGTCTATGGGGCTGTTATGGTTTTGTGTGTCGGGTTTAGTCTGGTAGCAGGGAGGGGTGTAATGGCTTCTTAAGCAACT
>NW_010099034.1:0-19107 GCF_000699245.1 Pterocles gutturalis | reverse complement strand
CCGGCGGCGGAGAGGAGGAAACTCGCACTTGCCGCCTGTTCGCAAACTGTGTTTACATGGCTCAACAGACTATCGGAAAAAAACACAGAAAGTGAGCGAGCTGCCAGGAAGGGTTTTTTCTCCTCCTCCCTTTTGCTGCCACTCATGTCATAAATAGCTACAGCTACGCGTTTTCAAAGGGTATTGTGACTTTCAAGTTGATGATAGCTCTCCTTAAATATATATATTTACCATGTGAAATGCTTTGAGTGTTTCAGCTCTGGAAGGAAATGCTTATCAAAAAGAAGGCTCTATTTTATGTGCCTTAAAGTGGAGAGAGTAGAGAGCCGAAGTGCTAATCTTATGGATCACAAACCGTATATATTCTGCCAGGACAATTTATGTGATACTCAGCCTCTTCTGGCAGCATTCTTTCCCCAAGGCTGCAGGCTGCTTGAATTGTTCTGGTGGCAGCCATCCCGGCTACTGTCTTTCACAGGGGCTGTCAAAATCTGCTCCTGACACCCTGGGCTGCCTGCCGGTGCAGCGCACGCTGTCACAGCCTAATACTGAGTTACTTTCCTCTCTGTAAGACAGGATTTCGTACACATACACTAATGCACACTAAAGGAGATACCTCTGGGAAATTTCCGGTCTCCTGGGACTCCAGTGGAGTTCATTGCGTGCAAACACTGGGCAGGTCTACCCAGCTTGTTGCTCTGCCTTCACAGCGGTACAGCTGCCTGGATTATCCAACTGCAAAGGTTTGGGAACACTTACCTGAATTATCTTGATGTTTTGCATGTTGAAGTTCTGCCAATGAACGCTTCAGTAAGGGGACTTTCTCTTGATTTTCACCTTTTCACTTGCATTGTCCTAATCTGTATGATACTGCTTGCTTCAGAGAAGTACCTGTGGTTTTTTATGGTTAAAAAAAACAGTCTCTGAGGAAGCCAGGTCTTTATTGCTTTGAAGATCAAGAAACAAGACTTGGACATAGTGAGGAAATAACCTGCAAAGCATTGGGGGCAGTGAAGCTGCTGCTGTTGGAGAGGGGTGTCTCATTTTGCCAAAGCTGGAGTCTGCATTCTTTATGCGCTTACCCAGAGGTTCAGGGAGTTATCGGTAATTCACTCTGCCAGGGAAGGGCATGTAGATTGTAATGGCAAGATCTGCAGCAGGAGGAGAAGTTAAGCTTGGGAAAAGAAGAGGGTTCTTTTGCCATCAACCATCTTGACAATGAAAAAAATAGAAGCTGAGGCGCTGTAGTATTTAAATAAATGTCTGAGGCTACTATCCCAGATAGGTAAAGATGTTACCCCAGTTTTAAACATTTTCCCTGCTCTGGCCATCATAATTTTCATTTTGGCCAGACTGAATCTGAGTCAGCTGATTTTCATCCAGGTGCTGACAGGCATTTTGATATCCTTGAGAAGACAGCAGCAGCATCCTAACAAATGAGATATGCTGCAGCATCTTTAGCATATTCTTGGCATTGCAGCTCATCCCTTCGCTAGCAAATTATGCTGCATAAGCTCCATGTGTGAGGATCTGCCAAGGTCCAATAGCCATACTGCCCTTTGGGATTTGCTGGACAAGGATCATCTGGTCCTTGCATGTACTCCAGCAAAATCCTATATATACACACAGGGCACTGCGTATATATATATGTGCAGCAGTGCAGGACATTTCTCAAATAAGCACATGCTCTGAATACACATGCAGCATGGATGCATTTGCATAAATGCTTATACCCAGACACTCTCGTGAAAGAAAACATAAAAAATACAAGACAACGGTGCTGTGAAAACATCAAATGAACCACTTCCATGGGTGTAGTATTACATTTATAATTGAAGATAACAGAAACAAGGGCTTACGCCTGGACATTTACATTCTCATTCACACCACTTACACAACTTATGCTATATTAATGAATTAATATTCATTAATTAATTGCAGAACATACCAATGTAATATAGATTGTATATGCGCTATATATATATATGTTTAGCATTCAGAGCATCAACTCTTCTAGCTGTATCCTCAGTCTGCCTTACCTTTCTTATATAAAATCCTTTGGTGCTGAAATGCCTCATATCGCTGCTCATACAAAAGTAGTTTGTCTTCTTTCTTTCAACACAATTGGTTAAAAAATCAAATCATGCAAATATGAAAAATATTCTTTTTTGGATATGTTATAATTCTTCAGTAATGGCTCAATCTAAAAAACCTCAAATTTTGTTTGTTTTGCTGATCTGTAAAAGATTTTAAAAATAACTATGAGAAAGTCAGCACAGCAGTTTTAGAACTGTACACATTTAATTATGTAGTTTCAGTGACTCACAGTGGGTTTTAATCAATTTTTCTACGTTTTTGTTGGAAACTATTGATTAGGAATATCCTAGCACAACCAGTCTTTTTCTCTGATAAAGCCTAAAGCTCTGTAGCAGATGTATAGTTCCCTGATGAAGCCCTACATAGACTCAGAACTAAAAATGAGAGGGTCATTTCAGGGCAGAAAAGATAAATTTCTGTTAGATCAAAGCCTCACGTGCTTTTAATGGAAATCACTTTTTCATTCGGTAATTACTTCTGGAGCCACAAATCATTTCACTCCATAATCATTCCAGTTTCTAGATGAGATAGCGGCATTTCTGTAGGAACTACAGCAGTTGTTTTCCATACACATTTGAAACAAATAAATAAATTTTAATCATTACACATCTTAATTTTCTTCACTTGCATTTAAGATGTGCCTGCATTGCAAGGGATTGGCATACACAGATGGATGGTTTTGCCCATCTGTATTGCTAATTCTTACCCTGAGGGGGTAGGCTCTGCTCAGGTTATGACTGTACCTTAGTTGTAATTCTCTCTGTATGGCCAGCCTGCTGTACCATTGCAGCAGTGCCTCTACATTGCAGGGCTTGAATACTGGATTTGACTGCTATTCCCCAAATCCCACGTTCTTGCATATCTGAATACCCTTGGCAGCCTCCTTCTCTACTTCTAAACAGACTGATCTATTTGGCATTTAACTCTTTGTTTTCCTTTCAGGTTGTTCCAGACTACTGGCACATTTCCTGCTCCCAGCTAACCCCTGCTCTGCCAGCCTGAGGTGTTTTTCTAGCAGGTTGCTAACGTGACAAGAAGCATATGTATCTCTTGGTGAACATGGAACTTATTTTCCAAATTTTACAGCTTCTGACCCAGAAACAGGAATATTCATCACTGCAGCATAATTTCAGACCTGCCAAGAATATATCAATTGTGTCATGTAGATGTGCTAAGGGAAAGGATAAAAACTGGAGTACAGCGATTCCCCCGGCTCCCTGCACTAGCTATACAGAGAGCAATGAAGTACATCCTTGTGCAGGTAAGACCAAATCCACTGATGCCCGGTTCATTCCTGTTAAGGACCCATTCTCACAGAGAAGAGTGCAAGGTCTTATCTTGAGTTTTTACAATATTTGAGATTAACAGCTCCTGAGTTTACAGTGAAACTAGACCAACTTGGTCAGATCTGAAAAATGCTTTTTGATGACCCCCAACTGTGAATCCGGAAGAAATCTGGAGCCTCAGGAAAGCATACCGTGCACTGTGACTGTTATAATTTTGAGGGACATTTTGATTCAAAGAGGGAGGGATTCTTACTTAAGGGTAACTTGTCCTTCCTTCAGTGTGACCAGCTATGCTTAAAGCAAGAAGCTCCAAAGGAAGTTTACACCAGCAGCCAATACTTCATCATTGTCACCCTTCCCTTCTTGATGTTAGATGTTTCCCAGGTTAGCCACAGGTCAAAGAAAACATGTAAACACAGAAGCAAAGAGTTTATATATTTTTTTATTGATTTTCAACTGCACTTATTTCACCACAAACCTCTCAAGAGCCATGAAGTTGAAAGGTGGGTTTTTTTCTGATGTTTTAAACATAATTTAAAGAAAGAGGTATGTTTGGTCTATGCTTCTGCTGTCAGTATGGCCCCTTGACAAGATAGCATTTGTCAAATTTTCTGTGGGTAGTGGCTATATATTTATCCATAGGAGGCGGCAGGTGCTGTCTTGTGATCAGTGTGCTGCTGAGTAGAGATGTTTTTGCAGAGGGACACTTCTTAATGACCAAGTCCAGCTGCTCAGTTCTTGGCCTTTATCTCCTATGATCATTCATGAGAAGGGGTGTAGTCTCTCCCTATCAGTCAAGGAGCACTTTTTTCAGTTGCTTATAATCGTTTTGCAGATTATTGCATGTTTGTAGAAGATACTGCTTGCAAATTTGTGATTCGTAAGAAATTGCTAATTACTGTTAAGGAAACTTCTTACTGACCTGCCTCTGTAACTGATACTGATCCTTACGTGGGTTGCCTGGCTGCCATTAGGCTCATTTGAAATGTTTCCTTATCCACATTGATAAAGTCCTTTGCTTTTCTGTACAGGTGTTCCAAATATTTTGTATCCATAACAGATTGCTCAGTGTAGGAAAAGCAAGATATTTTATACTGTCTTGATTTGCTGCACTTGAGTAGTTGACTGCACACAAAAAATCAGTAGAGAAAAAAACAGAAATAATTTAATTGCACATTTTTTTCTTGTATTTTAGTAGTTCAGCAACATATTTGGATTGAACTATAGAGGGAATGAAACTTGAATCAAAATTGATGGTATAGTTGTCTGACATAAGATTCTAGTCTGGTCACACAGATTTGAATAGAAATGCTACTTGTGTAGTCAAAGTTATTCAATTGCATAGCTGTTTAAAAAACTATATAGTAAAACACTTTCAAGGTAGTTGACTTCATTATCTGCATGCTTACCATAACTCAGAGGTGATCAATATTATACTGATGCTTGTTTGTTCTTACTGACTCTGAATCACTTACCTTTTACAAAATAAAGAAGATTAAAAACAAAAATAGTGGTGTTTTTTAATTTCTCTTTTTAGGTCTTTTCTACAGAGATCTCCAAGTTAATTACAGCTGCTAATTTAAAGTACACTAAGCTATATTAAATGCCTTAGTCTGTATTTTTCTTCAGAATTAAAAATGACCTTAATTCACAGAATCACAGAATGTCAGAGATTGGAAGGGACCTCGAAAAATCATCTAGTCCAATCCCCCTGCCGGAGCAGGAACACCTAGATCAGATCACACAGGAACGCATCCAGGCGGGCTTTGAATGTCTCCAGAGAAGGAGACTCCACAACCTCTCTGGGCAGCCTGTTCCAGTGCTCTGTCACCCTCACCGTGAAGAAGTTTTTTCTCATATTCAAGTCCAAGCTTGAACCCATTGCCCCTTGTCCTATCACTGGATGTCCCAGAGAAGAGCCTGGCTCCATCCTCCTGACACTCACTCTTTACGTATTTATAAACATTGATTAGGTCACCCCTCAGTCTCCTCTTTTCCAAGCTAAAGAGACCCAGCTCCTTCAGCCTTTCCTCATAAGGGAGATGCTCCATTCCCTTAATCATCTTCATGGCTCTAGCCACAGTTTAGCCTAACTCACTTTGGAAGTGAAATGGGCTGTGTTCAGTGAAGGTCACATTAATTCTAACTAAGAGATTTCACACAAGGAGTTTACCAGGCTTTTGTACATATTCTGCACCCAATAAATTAAGAATGATAAGGACTAGTAGTCACATATCTAAATCTAAGCTTCACTGTATTCTGCTCAAATGCATGTCCCGTAAATTGTGTCCCACTGTCACATACTACTGTATCGGGTAGAGAAGTCTAGCTAAAGAGCTTTTTAATGCATAATCAGCTCTTCATCTGTAATATCTTTAGTAGTGCCATCTAAAAATAGAAAAACAGTCCAAGATGTTTTTCCTGGTTTATTATTTATATCTAGAAGCATATTTTTTACACAGAAACAAAATCAGTTTCCTAAGCCTGGGATTTTAACCCATTTATCTTTCTACAACCTGTTGATTTTCTCTTAGGGTTACAGCACAGTTCCTAGAAATACTGGGAGTTGTACACACATGACTAATTGAAGGTAATACGTCCCACTTGCTCTCACGGTTATTATTTCTTCTGCACACACCCTCTTTTTCTGCAAATGTCTTTTGTGCTTAAGACAACAGTCATCCAAGGCAGAGGTGTCAGCAACAAGCAGTTTGTTCGTGGTTCAGACCCCTGGAGTTTGCAGTTAAACGAATACAAGCTTTCGCTTAATGTTCAGCTTCTCCTGTCTGCTTTATTTGTGTTATTCCTTGCTTATGATTTCAAGCTCTGCCTGCTTTTCTGCCTCTAATATCTTTGTCTTATGCTATTTTGAGCTCTTGGTTATATCTAAGGTGTCAGAGCACTGTCCAGTCCAACACTTATGCAAGGACTAGTTTCTTGGCAGATTCTAAATTGCCTCATCTGGCGTCTGCTTCTCCCAGGAGTCTATTTTGGTATTATTTACTTCGCTTTCTGTTGAGATCCAGCGGCTTTTTAAAATTGGAAGGTTTGGGTTTTTTCAATCTACAAATCTTCATTAGATCTTACCCTAAGGCAGGCTAAATCCATGCTTTATCATAACACCTGTAACAGTAAAATTGTTTTTTCAGTCTTATAAATTACAAAATACTTTTAAACCTTCAAGTTCAAAGCATATAATGTTCATATGCTTTTTTATTTAGAATGCAATACTCCTAATTTTTTTGTAACAGCTTCATGAATATTGTCCTTTGCTTGGATTGCTGAAAACTGCTAAATATGCTAAATGCATTGGCACTTGCTATTTTCAGAAGGAAAACCTCCTTCTGGTTGACTTGCTTTTAAAATAACACTTACTGCTTCCAGATGTACATTGAAGTGTTCTTGCCTTCTTTTCCAGCAGTTTCTGGTATTTCCAGAGTGTGAGCCTTTAAATGTTCCCATTTCTTCTCAGTGTCTTTTTTTTATTTCTTTTTATTGCTAGTGCCATGAATGAGGAGTCGTTCCAGGCTCAGAGGATTACAGTAAGATGTTCTTTAGCCGTGTGTCTGCAGTGCCTTTTCCTCACACTTACAAGCCAGAAAGCTAAATCTCTAAAGGAACATTTAGACAAGTAACCTTTCATTATGTGAAATAACAAGTAAAGAAAATTATAGTATCATATTCATAGACTAGATGTGACTCTATTTGAAAAAAAAAAAACCCATGCAAGAAACAAACAGTAAAAGCCACTTTGCATCTTAAAAAAAGCAGCTAAGAAACCAACTTAGAAAGTGTATTTAATATTTGTAGATCTATTTTTGGTTTGTGTTTGACTGACAAAGCTAGAAGGAGAAATATCTATGTTGCTAGCCAAGAAGAATGTATTAATCCTCAGCAACACAAAGATGAAGTGGCTATTTCAAGTGGTTGTAATGCAAATGTCAATGTAAAAGCTTTTTCCTTTCAACTCCAGAATCTGAGAAGCCATTCCAGAACATGCTTTGATATTAGTAGATGTTCTGTATATTTGATAGATGTATGACTGATCCACCAAGAGAAAGAAATTGAATGTTTTCAAACATTTTTTTAATCTCATGGAACAAGAGATCTTTGACTTCTACTTGCATTTACTCCAAGCCAGATTTTCTTTAAAAGGAGTTTCATCTCTGAAATGCTGAGCTCATTTTCTAATAATAGTTGAAATAAATACACCGCTTCCAGTGAAACTTATTTTTTTAAACCATGTTAAAAGATGGTAACCATGTGAAATACTGGTTTTTCAGAGGAATTTGAAAGATAGGGCTTTTTAATTGGTATTAGGTATTACCGTTTTAATCATCACATTTACATGAAAGAACTCCATGCATTCCATTTTGTGCAAAGGGCAGATCTGTTCCCAAGTAATATATTAACCAATAAATGTCCACATAAAAAAAATTCCCTCAAACATTTCTTGTTTACAATGCTGTAATTCATTTCAAATAATTTCTGGTAAAGACAATGAATCAAGGGCTGTAATAGAGGACGTATAGCTCTACAGAATCTGACCTGTTGTCCAGGTGCAACATTTTAACCCAGAAGTGATGGGATTTTACGTATAGATCACTTGAGATAGCTGCTTTTTTTGCCCTTTGATATCTCTCCTCAGAAATGTTCGCTTCTGTCGACTTTATTTTATCACAATAAAAATTATCCTCTGATTTAAACATAATCTTCTTTTGTTCCCCCTAGTTTTACCTCTTTATATTGCTAAAAAAAAAAAAGTTCACAAAGCTAATGAAATTCAGCAGCACACTTTGGTGGTGTTTAGCATCCCTTGCTTCAGTCGCATAGCTGGGACATTAGATCTTATTTTCGCTGATGGGGTTGAACTTAAAGATGTGGGCATGTCTAAATTGGCTGGGGCCCTACTTGGTCATTACTGAAAAGACAAACCACAGTTGAGATTACCAATTCCCTGAGAACACACAAACTCAAAGGCAAAGGCCATAAAAGCCACTCCTGTGAAGAAAAGTATTTTTGTGAAGTCTCAAATGAAATCCTGTTTTCTTCCTACTCAAAGGAAGTTTTGCCATCAGTGCCATCAGGCTGTTACCTGCAACACTGGGCCTGGGTTGGTTTTCTATTTTTGCAGCTGTTACTTCTCATAAACTATCTTAAAGAAAATGCTTTGCTTACGTGCTCTCTCATTTCTGCCATAACATTCCATCAATTTATTGCAGAGACAAGAGTATAATTGCCCATCTCCATTCCCTCAAGGTTAGCACCTTGAATGGGCACAGAAGACGTGTTAGAAATGGTCCTCCTGGGTAAGTAACTTATCCCTGTAATTTCTTAGGAATGATAAATGCAGGTTACATTGTTCTCCTTTCAGTTAAAAGCACTTTCCCTGTGGAGGATAGGGGAGGGATATTTCCTTTCTATCTGCTTCCTGTTTGAAGGGGGAGCTAGATGGTTTGTATAATGATCCTTTAACATGCAAATAGTAATAATACAATCCATGCCAATCCTTATGCAGTGCTTTTTCATTCATATGTCTCTGGGTGGGACAGCCAGATGAAGTCAGAGGCTTCTGAGAGTTTCAGTGGTGTTGGAGAGTGGCAGTCCCATGGCAGCGGGGATTTAAAGGGAGGAGAGAAGAGAAGAAGAGGAGAGAAGAGAAGAAGAGGAGAGGAGAGGAGAGGAGAGGAGAGGAGAGGAGAGGAGAGGAGAGGAGAGGAGAGGAGAAGAGAAGAGAAGAGAAGAGAAGAGAAGAGAAGAGAAGAGAAGAGAAGAGCTGGAGGAAATATGGGGAGAGGACTGCAGAGAGGAGAGCATGTAACTAGTAAAGGAAAGAAATAGTGCAGGACAGACGAAGGTTTGAAAACGGTAAAGGGAGAGGAAAACGAAGCCAGGAGAATTGGAGGACACACATGTGCAGAGAAAGAAAAACAGATAAAACAATTATGGAAGAGAATTTGTAGAACTTGCCTCGTTCAACAGGAAAATATGCAATATGGTCTTTTAAGACAGAAAACAGTAAGGGTGGTAACGTATTTTGTTTGGAGAGAAAAAGTGCTGCTTATGGCAGGTAGAACCTGTGATTTTGTTACAACCTCTGCCACGCACGACCGGCCCAGGTTCATCCCTGCCTGCTCCATGTGTGGAACTCTCTACTCACTCCCTGATAGCTGTGAGTGGAATAATTTGCTGATCTCTGGTCTGGACACAGTCTTATAATATGTGTTTGGACAGCTGCATCACAATGGGGTCCTAGTTTTGAATGGGGTCTCTATTTTATACCACAATTGAAATAATAAATCAATCACTCAATGTCATCACTATCACTTCGTGGACATAAAAATCCCACGAGAACATAAGGAAATGTAAATTATGCTAATATTATCTATTACATTCACAAAAAATACAATCCAAAATCAGAACCAACCCCCCAAATCGTCATGTTTATGTAAGGTATAACTGTAGCCGTCTTTTGTATCTTTGCTACAAGTAGTTGTGAAGAATTTGAAGGAACCTCTTACCCCCAGCTGTGCATTTCTCTGTGGGCTGGGCACTCTGCGAAGTTCGTTTCCTTTTGGTGATGTTAGAGACTATAGCACAGACAGGACAGGCCCCTTTAAATCTCTCTGGTTTATCTGGTTGCTTAGGACAACCCCTGTAAACATCGGTGGAACAACATGTGGTCTTCAAAAAACTGGGGACCTTGAGGAAAAACTAGGTCGTTTTGGGACAGACAGATCCTGTGTATCCGTACAAGTATGAGGAGGCACAGACTTTTGCAGAGACTTATTTTGCACATTTCTTTTGGAATGCTTCAGTCTTTTATGGTCTGTTTTAATTTGTGATATATGGCAAAAATAAACAAGTTTTCTAGGAGCAGATTTTTTTCTTGTTTTCTGTGTTGCTTTCTGTTGTGACATAAATATTTACTGATTAAATATTTATTTATCATGAAAGAAGAATATGAGAAAGAAGACTGACTACACAAAAGTGACAACTCTGCTTATCGTTTTATTTTGATAGTGTGTTTTTATTGTGACTTTTGAGGCAGTAGCTTTAGAAAGGTGAAAAGCCTATTAGAAAGCTCATTAAAACATACTGGAGAAATTCAAATAAGAGTGAAAATGTCGCCCTTTGCAATGTGAGTTGCCAATTAGACACGATAAATAGAGGCGTTAAATATTAGCTAGCTGATAAATATTTCAAAACTTGTTCTTACTGATATGAAACAGCGGGTTGTTTCTTATACACAATTCTGAAGAATTAAAAACCGAACAACCTGGCAGTTCCATGTCCCTGATATTTCAGAACTCAAATTTTATTTCAGATAGTATTATAGAAAGGAAATTAAAATTTTATCTCGTTTGTCTCCTCTTCTGGCAGTGTTTCACTACAATAAGTTGCTTCAGAAAATTATTACTGTTACTGCTATATACGTTTTTGCACTACTACTTTTCCAGATTTAAAGTGCTATATTCTTCTTATATATGCCTCTCTTTCCTTGCTATCTATAAAATAATTGCTGTCTGTGGGAAATACGTAGACAGGTGAACTTGGTCATACATGAACAACAAGGTAACTTTGACATCCACTTTATGTCTGTGATATTTAAGATTAAAATCTCCATTTAGTTCTTGTTAACATTGTAGCTCTATGACTTGTACTCAATATAAAAATACACCTCAAACTTCAGTGATGAAAACCTCATGGCATAATGTCATATTATTTCATGTATGAAACTTGTAGGTTTGTGATTAAATGATGAAAAAATCAGAAGGAGCAACTTTAATAGACTAATTGAATCTCATTAATGAATTATCGTGTTATTTGGAACTTTTGGATGAATCCTGTGAATGTCACTCTTCTGTTCATTTTTCTGAGAAAAAAAAGCAATTCTTGTTTATGTTATACAAATTCATATAATCTTAAGTCTTACATAGTCTTTCAGATGAGAACAAAGTACCCAGAAAATACAACTGAGTCAAAAGAGCAAAAAATGCAGAACAATTAAATTGAAATCTTGTGTAACTGTAGATGGAACTTTGAATGGTAAAATCTCAAGTCTTCATGGACCTGCTGATTCTGGTGCACTTTTTATAAAACATTAAGTCGTATTCAGTGATTTTTCTTCTATGGACTTTGTTGCAATAGACTTTTAGTCCAACATAGGAGAGGGATGGGATTTGGACAGTAGCAAACCCATAATCCGCCACTGTCTGCTCTGGATCATCAGCTGAAAAACTCTTATTTTTAAACAAAAGCACAGTGCTTCAAATCAATTACAGTTATTATGATGCTATCCTTTCTATGTTTGCATCCTACTCATTACCTTAAATAAGGATAAAACCTCTTTCAAGACATGAGCTATTTTTTGCATGGAAATCCCCATTAAACTCAATGAGATCATTTAATAATGTGCTGTTCCACAAGTCCTCAGTCCACACATTCCAGCTTATTTTATAATCTCTGTTAATAGTTCATGTTGGTGGATGCTACACAATAAAGACAAATTTTCAGTCTCTAAACGTGATAGGACAAGAGCAAACAGTCATTAGTCAGTCTGTAGAGAATATTATCTATGTCAGGGTATTCTTAGTTCTCCTGTGAGTTAACTCCTATATTGTTTATCTTTTACTAGAACCAGAAATTCCTGTTGTAAATAGCAAGCAAGATTTGATTGAAAGGGCTAGGTAAACAAAATTCAGTTGCTGAACAGGGAAGTTCCTTCTACAGTCTGAATTAAATCTCACGTACCTAGCTGGACAAATATTCATTAAATTCGTATGAGATACGCAATAGAAATCTTCCTTGTGAAAGATAACACAAAATGAAAAATTCTACAGTCTGCACAACAGCATTTCAAAGGAAAGATGCTCAAATTCCTTGTTCCTCTGAATCCTGTTGTATTGGGGCACTGAGGGTATTAATAAGCCTTAATCATAGAATCATAGAATGGCCTGGGTTGAAAAGGACCTTAAAGGTCGTCTAGTTTCAACCTCCCTGCTGCAGGCAGGGTTGCCAACCTCTGGAGCAGGCTGCCCAGGGCCCCATCCAGCCTGTCCTTGAATGCCTCCAGGGATGGGGCATCCACAACCTCTCTGCGCAACCTGTTCCAGTGCCTCACCACCCTCTGAATGAAAAGTTTCCACTTAATAACCTAAATCTCCCCTCTCAGTTTAAAACCATTCCCCCTCATCCTGTCACTATCAACCCATGTATCAACTTTCAACCCAGGTATCAACTTAATGGCCCTGACCAGCCTCACCTGGAGCGTCCCCCACATCCCTGGGCTCAGGAGCTCTATTTCAGTTCAGCCTCGAGCCCTCAGCTCTTGTTGGAGCTGTGCTGGAGGAGCGCTGATCTCCTGTACAGGTGTCAGGCTGGCCATGGTCCCTGTTGGTCCTCACCCCCAGACTATGGGATGGTTTTCTTGCTTGGTGCCAGCCCTGCCTCATCACTAGGGATCTACCTAGCAACTGCTGGACCTTCTCCTTGCCTACAGGCTGCCTTGTGCTATGGGCTTCTGGTTGGGCCTGTCCACCATCCCCAGGTCTGTCTTGCTTACCTTGCTTGGGTGTGGTGGGGCTGGTCCCTGTGGCTGTGGGACCTCTCTTGGCTCATGTTCCCTTAGCAACCAGCCCTGCTCTTGCTGTCTCCTGACATGTTGCATCTTTGTAATATAAATCTGAACTCTTAAAGGTTTATTTAACTTGCAGAAGACTCAGACCGCTGCCCATAGCCCAGCTCCAGTGAGTACTTCCATTCAGTGCCTTCCTGTGTGCTGTGTTTCTTGCATGCAGAGCTGTCCCATCTAAATAGATACTGATCCTGCATTACTTACTGCTGTATGGCACAAACACAGATTTGTCAGGATTTACTACATGTTGCAAAAGAGGCTACTACCATTCTAGACTTAAGTACTCCTATAAATGCAAATGGCTAGTCCTTGTCCCCACTAAAATAACTTCCACTTTCTGCAGAAATATCTTGCCACTGCTGTTGCTGTTATGCCTCTGCTGCAACATCCCAGTTTGGGTGGGTGAGCAGTGATGTGTGTGACCCTGTGCTGCCCGCCTTGCCAGGCTGACGGGCACACCGGGAAACTGAGCTGCAGCGTAGAGGCACCTGAACATCTGACCCCGTATATAAGCAAGTCAGTCCTGATGGGTCAGAATCCAGTATGCACAGTTGTTGCATTTTGCAGCCCAGTGCATCTTGGTGTAGTGGTGTTGGGAAGATTTTTCCACTGTTAATGAAATTTGTCTGTCTCGCTGGTCTGGAGAAGGCAGTATTGATTCTACCGTCATTTCACTATGTTGGTTTCTCTCAAACACCTATCTAGTAATGAAGTGACTATGAAATGGAAGCATTTTATCAGTCATGGTACAGATACACCTAACATGCCTTCATAAAGAAGGCTATAAATATTATTTCTGCTTTATAGGGGTAAAAAAATGAAGCATGTATACTAGAAAAAAAAAATCTAAAAGGATTCTATAGTGGAAACTGCTTTAAGGTACAATGGTAGGCCACAGTAAAGAGGTTCTTGTCTCACCTAGGATTTTTGGATAAACTTGTGTGTACAAACAGTGAGGAACTAACATTTCAATGTTTTAATGGTGCATATTAATGAAATCCAAACTTCAGATTAATATTCTGCATACAGTTTTATTCTATTTAAGTAAAGAAAAACTCTTTGGTAGTCCTTTTCATATGGAAAATGTTGTATTTCTGTAGTATGAAGTTCTCTGTAGTTCAGCTAATGTAAAGATTTGTATCTAAAACTAAGATTTCAGAAACAGATTTAATAGTTACCTCTACCGCAGCAATACTCTGCAGAATACAAACTCTGAAGACATTGTATGAAAAAAATAATTTTATTATTTTAAGCTATATTTATGAAGAAACATCACAAGGATATAAGATAATAAATCTTATATATGTTAAATTTTGTAAGACAGTGTATAACATCTAATCTAATATCTAATCTAATGAGCACGTGAATGGGATCTGGGAGGACTTGTGCACTTCGTTCTGCCAGGGACTCCAGAGGTCATGTTCCAAGTAGTGTAGGAAGTGTGAAGCAAATGAGATGAATGCTGAAAATAGATTTTCTCAACCTTGTACATATTTCAGATCATTATCTCCTGCGTGTCTTTTGACAATGTACTTATCTGATAGGCACAAATTAATTGCTGACATGACATTGAACCAACAACATTAGAATAAATTTGAATCTGTATCTATATCCCTAGTGGAGATGCATAATATTTACCTGACAAGAATGTTGTGAGAGTAGTTCTCCTACAGTATTGTCAAGTGTAGGAAAGTATACCTTTGCTTATGACAAATATGAACTAACCTATCCAAACAAATCTAATATTGTATGCAAAAGGATTTAATTCTTTTTCTCCCAGCCTAAATTTAAATTAACAAAACATCAAGAGATCCTAATAATGAAAATAAGTGCAGACCTTTCTCTGTCAATTGAATCAACATCTTCAAAAGATTTAGAGCTTCTTTAGATCGTAAAGCTTGGCTACCAGTTATCTTCCTCAAAAGTGGATTTGGTGATAATAATGCAATATAACACACAATAGTTGTCACATTGCAATGTGCCAAACTAATGAACCGATCACTTCAGACTTATTTCAATAAACCTGTAAGAAATAATTTTCAGTTACACTTGGTAAGGTGTGCAGATTTAGGGTACAGAACGCAGACATACAGCCAAAAGAGATGCTGAGAACTTTTATACTATGAAAGAACCCACTAACTACATGAGAAAGAGCACAACTTTGCTGGGGCAGAAATTGTGAGTATTTATGAAACTTTTTATTTCCTGAATGACCACATTAACTTAGTTGACGAGCAGATATAAATTTCCACTTTTCTTCAACTTATGCCTTACTTGAGCCTTCATACAGTGGAAATATTTTTTTTACTTGCTTGATGGCTGCTCAACAAAGAGAAGTGCCTCTGCTAACAGGGACAGATGACAGATGGGAAGTTGAAGAGATTATTTGAAAAAGAACCTCCAACCTTTGATTACTAAACAGATAAAGACACTCTGAAATGTTATTTTTGTGTAGTTAAAAATAGAAGTGCTCATGTCTTAAAGCTATTCAAAAACACGCCTGAACTAAAGCGGCCCCATAAAGCTGGAGTGTAACTGACTGTAGTCTATGGATACCCTTGGTGCTACAGTATCTGCTTACATCAGTCCTGAATTTCACCCAGAATGTGTTTGGAGTGATTAGGACTATAAAAAGTTATTGTATATTAAATGCTACATTGTGTCAACATCATACCGCTACAGCTTGTAAATTCACATTGATCTGTATAATAAAAGATGTTTACAGCAGCAATGAACTCAAACAAGCACATGTTTGCCAATGTATAAAAAAATAACAAGCCATCTTGCTGGGCATTTGATTTCCAGGAGATAATCCCAGACAGTACTCTGAAGATTAGAGAGATGGGAGATAAGGAGCTGTGACAGGCTGGCAGTATCTGCCTGAAACACCATCCCGTTAGCAGGTGCTGGCGCTGCTGGGAAGTTGTTGCGTGGATTTTGCTAACGCACCAAGCAGATGGCTTATTATAAAAGAAATGGGTGTTGCTCTTTGAAGTAAAAAATAGGTATAGGCTGAGAAGTCTTGTAGCCAGAATCCTGAGGGAATATAAAGTATAGGGAGGGACCTTGATCTGAACCTTGTTTCTTCATTGGTAATGTCTTCTAGTCAGTCGCTAGGAAATGAGTGATTTTTGACTGCACAGACTATGTTTGGACATAGTTTTATAGCAAGTGGGAAAATGCACCTGTTCAGAAAAGCATAATTAACTACTTCGTAAATATATTCCAAGATGAATGTTGTGCAAACAGAATAAAACACTTGGAATAGATAAATTTCATATTGTACAGCTACATGCTGGTCCTGTTTCAAAGCTTTTAAACTTCATGATACTTATAATGTTTTGAAACTCGGTCTTTTTGGCATTCCCCAGCACTGACAATTGCTTGAAGACACAACCTGTTTCAAAAGCAGATGCAAAATGCAACTTCAGGTTTTCTGGACCATATTAGACTGTGCATCTTACTGCACCTCTGGAAGCTGATGGTTGAGTGGACAGGAGAAATAGTTTTGCATTTCAAAGCCTAATTTGTGACTTTGAACGAGGACCAATATTCTTTAGAGAATTTAATTATCCTTTTTGTAATTTGAAGAAATTATATTTACTGACTTTGAGATGGATTACATATACGCAACATTACAGTGCTCATAATTATTCAGAGAGTATGTTACTAATAACAGGAAAGGTGAAATAGGAACTGTGCTCAACTAAATAACCAACCTGTCTCTGAAAGATAGGATTGATCTGACTGCCCCCATCATTCTTCTACTATAGCTACTAAATGTCACAAAGGTACCCAGGATCCCTGGATCAAAATCAGGAAAAAATCTAAGAAAATTCATAGAAATATGTAAACTTCAGAGAAACCACATTCTTCCTGATCTCTCATTTTCTGCTTTGCCTATATTTGTTTATTTGTTAAATTCATAAGATGATCTTCATGCCATAAAAGGTATTTTTATTGCTAGTTCTATTTACAATAATTATCTAGGCACATCTGTTGTCTCAAGTGCATCAATGTTCAATATTTAAACCAGCTCAATGTTAAAAATAAAACTCTATTTAATGCTCCCAAACAAGCATCTGTATATTTAATACCCTGTTTTGGTTTCTTACTAAATTTTGTTAGCTCTAATGTTTCAACATGGAGGTAGCAAGTACCATCTACTTTCGGGGTGATTCAGAATGCAGATCACATTTGAAAAAGTAAATCTGATCTGCTTCTGGGAAACAACAACTAAAAGCACATTCTGGGAGATTAATGCCTCCCGCCTCCCAGGAATGGAGATAAGAAAAGGCATTTGTGCTGCCAGGCTCTGGTCTTTGCTGGGAGGCTGTGTCATAGGTTGTGATTTCCCAGCTGACGCCAGCATCCGTTTGTACCAGCCCTCCTTTGGAAAGGGGAAGCATTAGCTGCACCTTGGAATTGAGGCCGTTAGGAAAAGCCTCCCAGGAGCAGAGCAGGGCACAATCGTATGGCCAGGCTCCAGGTTTGCCTGTGAAGCATAAAGCAGCAGCTGGGTACAATCTCTCATCATAAACTCTCATTTGTGATTTGCTGCTTTTCCCACTGTGTAACATAATCTGCTCGGCAAAGATGTGCACCTCAGGCTTGGGGTTGTAGAGACCTGATGGCGGGTACAGAATATGGACACGCAGCCAAAACACAGCAGGCAGGATCTGCTGTAGGCCCGAAGCGAGCTTTGACCCGAAGATAACATGCAATGCATGTAAACCTTGTAAACGGTTTTATCTGCAGTCAGTGGCAGTGTTCCAAATGACTAACGGTAAGAAAATCATCAAGCATCCTGTAACACAGCTTTCTCACAGCTGTAAGAAAAATAAAGAATGCTTACATGGGGAGAAGCTTAGATCCCCTTGCCTCTGCTTTAGCATGTGATTTCTTGCATTAAAATTTAGATCTGTTCATAGGAACACTTACCTACACAAACAAGCATGTGAATTTCCATGAGATTACATGTTTGTGGGCAGAAATTATACCTCTGCTTCATTTTTTTTGACAAGCCTAACAAAGGTTTGAGTAGTAAAAAAAAAGATAATTTCTGCGTATCAGTAAAAACCACAATGTAAACTGTAATCAAACCCAATGAATAATACCATATCTGTAAAAAGTAAGAAATTGTTCAACTTTACAAGCTATAAATCCATACCACACATGAGAAAACAGTCTAACATCTCTCTATGATTATCTAAAGGATTTTTCATGTGGCTTTGTATCCTTAACAATCATTCCGGTATTTGCAAGAACCCCACAACCTGTTCCTATTAAAATACCAGCTTACCTTGCAAAACGTTAAAGTAGAATAAAAAACATAATGCTGATCAAGTTGAAATTACATTTGCAACCAACTTGCTTTATATCATTTAACATTGTCAACTTTCTGCATTTCAGTTCTTTCTGACAAAGAAAACTAAGCCTAGTGGATATATTTCTTTCCTACTGCCTTAGAAAGGTCATTGTAGAGATTCTCATGGAACGCCTACTTCAGGCAAGAGATTGTGCAGCAAAGGTTAGACTGAGATTGATTTAAAGGTATGGAGTAGTGAGGAACGTGTGATGTAAGAATGTAACAGTATGAATAAAGTAAGCGAAATAATTGATAAAACAGAAGAAAACCCAAACATCAGCAACCAGAGGAAGTCAGTAAGATTACGGCTAGTTCCACAGCAAACATAAATCGGCCTAAATCCAACGCCATGGTGATTTCCAGTGCTTGTGAATCTGGTTCCTAATCGTGATAAACAAGAGGATGCTGTGAATCTGTTGAGATGACGGATCATGTTTCAGCTGGGCTTTTATTTATTCGTTTCGAAAAAGATGGGTCTCATTTGTTTGAAAGCTTTTCATTCTTTACATAAATCTTTGACAACTGTTTCTCAGGTTTTTTTAATCTTTAATTAATTTATTTTAATTGGCCGCGTGCGCCAGGGTGCGAGGTGTTTCAGGAACAGGCTGCGCGGGCTCCTGCCGAGGGGCAGGCACAGCTATGCACACCAGAGGATGAACACCGGTCACAAGACCCAACGGGAAGGTGAAAAAACGGTTTGGAAACGCGCATAAATCAGC
>NW_010099033.1:0-949 GCF_000699245.1 Pterocles gutturalis | reverse complement strand
CGGATTTCGACAGCATCGGCAGTTAACATCTGCCGGAAGGACGTGCCACCCTTCCTGGGAAACTCTCGGGGAAGCGGAAAGAAAACTGTCCTTCTGTGCATTTCCCAAGTTCTCCGGCAGGATTCAATTAACCACAGGAAGCCAAAAGCAGAATTACTTAAAAAAAACACCAACCAAACAAAAAAAACCCCCCAAAACCCAGAAACAAGTGACCTTATTCCAGCCCCTGGCCACCCAGGGCTCCCGAACGCCCCAGCCCTCCCACCCAGGCAGCGGCACCCCCCTGTCACCGCACAGGAAAGGTTGGGAAAAGCCTGGTAAGCAAACACGAGCCTCTTTGCAACCCCCCCAACTCACCGCCCGTAGACAAACAGGGGGAGCAGGAACCTGAGATTGTGCATGAGAGAAGCACACAAACCAGCCTGGATTTCCAACAGCAACAGCATTTCCCAGATTGTATCCTGCAAAAGAAGCGACGTAGTCCATGCTGACAGCTCCGCAGGCAGGGCATTGCTTCACCCCCCTCTCCAGCAATTCCCCGGGGACGGGGGCACCATGCACACAGCACCCCCCACGCCGGAGCCCCCCCGGGTTCATGGGCGGCAGAGAAGCAGCCGAGGCTGAGCCTTTCTGCACACTGAGACCCAAATGCCGTTAGAAACATGCCTTCACGTTAACTTGTTTGCTTTCCATATCAAACAAAGGCAGAATAAAGGATTCTTGGCTCCACTCAGCCCAAAAATGTTTGACAAAGCCTCACGTCTGGAGATGAGAGGCAGCAAGACAGGGGGGTGATGCTTTACAGAAGTGGCACGGCAGCATTTGCACAACAGAGATGAACCAGGAGCATCCCCGAGGGAGGGGGACCCCACCAGGCCCCCCATAACTGTACGCCAAACCCACCCATTCTGTGCCGAACCCCCCCATTACGTGCCGAACCCCCGCATTG
>NW_010099032.1:0-1404 GCF_000699245.1 Pterocles gutturalis | reverse complement strand
TGGTGGTCCTGACACCAAGACAGTATGTTATGGTATGCTATTGCATTGTAATGTATTTTGCGCAGCATTCTATGTATTGCAATATATGTATTGTATGTATTGCATTGATGTTACCTATTGTATAGTATGGTATGTGTTGTGTTCTATCTCATGTATTGTATTGGAAGTGTTGCATATATTTTCAGTAAGCATTGTACGGTATGCACTCTATGTATTGTAGATAGTGTTTTGTCTTGTACCATTTGTATTGTATATTTTTTGTAGGGTATTGTATGTAATGCATTGAATGCATTCTCTTACATTGTATGTATTGCATTGCATAGACTGCATTTCAATTTTTATTTTGCGTTGCATTGCATGATTTATTGTATTTTCCATTGCATTGTATTTTGCATATTGAGTTGTATGGATCGTATTGTATTTTGCATGGTATTTTGCATTGTCTTTGGTATTGCACTGTATATATTCTGTTTTGTATTTGATTTTATAGTATGTTTTCAATTGTACATATTGTGTTGTATTTTGTATGGTATTTTCTTTTGGTATGTAGCTGTTATATTTTGGGTTTGTATGTTAAGTATTGTATGTATGTATTGTCTTGGTTTTGTACTGTGTTGGATTTTTTATTGTATCTTGAATAGCATTTTGTACTGCATTGTATTGTGTGTATTTCATGTGTTGTGTTGTAGTGTATGATAAGCTATGTATTGTATTTGTGTGCATTGTATTTTTTGGTATTGCTTGCCTTGTATTATATGTATTGCATTGTATTTTCTTGTACTTGTGCATTGTATTCTGTATGGTGTATCGTACATTATATACTGGGTTGTTTTTTGTATTGTATGTGTCATATGTGTTGTATTGTATGTACTGTATTTTGCACTCTATTTTGTAATGTATGGTAGGTTTTGTATTGCATTGCAATTGTTTTGTATTGTTTATTGCATTTTCTATTGCGTATTGTATGCATCATATGGTACATATCATAATGTCTGTGTGGTATTGTTTGTATCGTATTGTTTGTATTATATTGTACGTATTGCGTGTCTGCTATGTTTTGTATGGTGTGGTATGTATCGTTTAGCGTGTATTGTATTGTATTTTGTATTCTACTTTTTGTTGTACTGTATGTATTGTATTTTATTGTGCATCTTGCATTGTATTGTAATTTTTATTGCATTATTTGTGTTCCATTGTATGTATTACATTTTATGTTCTGTATTGGATTTTATTTAATGTATCATACTGTATTGCGTGTATTGTATCCTCTTTATGGTATTGTATTGTAGGCATTGTATGTACTATTTTAATGTATATGGTGTATGGTGTGGTATGTCAGGCAAGTCAGGTGCAGCACCTGTGGCTCATGTAGGTTTACGCTGAAGTTTTGCCGGGGGCAGAAGC
>NW_010099031.1:0-12554 GCF_000699245.1 Pterocles gutturalis | reverse complement strand
CCAATCTCTAACATTCTGTGAATCTGTGAAAAGAGATACAAAAATTCTGAAAACTGAGACAACAAAATTTCTTATTTAAAACTGTATCTGCTACATGTAGTCTTCATTTTTAAGCCTTGATCAACATTTCCTAGGACTTACTGATAATTTTCTCCTCTAAAAATATCTGAAAAATCTTTTGCAACAAATGTTGAACAAAATGCTACATACCCCTTCTGAAGAAAGCTCTCACACAGTACAATTAGGAATGTCAATCTAAAAATGTCAAAATATCTCAAAAATAAACCATTTGAAATTCCAGAAATTTAAGTGTTTCAGCACACTGATCTGAAAACTTTCTTTCAAGTCAACAGAAAATAGCACACTTTCTACAGTGAAGCTTATCAAGTTTGATATCTGTATCCTGTCCTAACTATTAGAGCCACTCTCAAATTTTTTTCCTTGATACACCATTAGCTGACCAACAGATTACAGGATAGAATTTCGGCAAATTAAAATCTCCATCACTCGGTGACAGAAAGTGTTCCTTCAGCGCTCACCTGCAGCAGAACACAGAGATGCAGTCTAAGTTATGAGGGCATAAAGGAGATTGTTTCATGGAACTGGTTTCAAACAGCAGTTCAGTGTAGCAGAACATTATACTCTGAGAGTAACAGTGAAGCCTTTCCCTCTATTTTCTTGACAGTCAAATATCAGACTTTACCAGCAAGAGATCTTAGAAACTTGGTTCTAGCCTCAGAAAGGACAGGTGTATTTTGGCTTTTATGTATGGAAGAGATTACTTTGGTTCAGATACTCAAGTCTAAACATTACTTTTTCTCCACAGCTGAGCCTGTAGATTCAGTTCTGCAGGCTTTTTATTCAGGAAATCAGTTTTACTTGTTCCCCTACAAGTACTAGTATAGCTAACTACTCATGTCTAGAAATATTTGCATGATTAGAACACAGATACTGTCTGGGCTGGAAGCAAGGAGATGCCTATGTGAACCCCAGTCTGCATCAAGAATGAGTGTTTCTCCCCCCCTCAAAGATAGATACATCCTCCTCCCTCCAGGATTCCAACCGTTAGTTCACTTATCATTTAGGCAGATGAACTTGGCAAGCCTGACATCAGCTCAGAATTTGAATTTCTGTTTTCTGAGAGGGACTGAAAAAGTGTTCAAAAGTTTTCACATTGAACCCTTTATTCTGGGCAAAGGCATTGGCAAGATGCCACTTGTGGCATGACAAATGGAGTCAAGACACATGCCATGGCCACTGCTTAACCCACCTCTGCTCTGAGAGGCCACAAGCACGACAGCCTGGGGCTCCCAGGCAGTCCAGGGCAGCTGCCTGCACATCACCTCTTGTACTCAGTAAGAACTGGATATTTCAAGGCTAACTTTTCATGTTTCAGTGATGCCCGTACCAAATGTTCTTTATAGGCGAACATCTTAAGCTATTCTCGCTGCATATGGCAAGCCTTTCTTCCTCAAGGTTATCGTTGAAAGAGGAACAGACACAGACCTGATGGCAGTGGACACAACTCATCTTCATAAGCAATCGAGTCTTAGTGGAGCTTTTTTTTGGTTACACACAGCTTGATTATCTCTTGCTAGGTTACAAAAGACTAACTTATTTGGACATGACAGATGAAGGCTCAGGAAGAGTTTCAGATTATGTTGACCAGTGCACATATGTGCATTCCCAACATGAACTGAAACCTATTCACCATTCTGAACTCCCAGAACCCTGCTTACAGCTTATCTCTGAGTAGAAAGGGATGACAATGACTCAACTCCTTACACATTGCAAATGATCCTCTATGATGAATTACTCATTCAGGCTCCAAACACCATATTTAAATGTGTGAATCTTCTCACTTCCTTGTTAATACTGAAGGTACTGTTATATTTACATTTCTCTTTGATGGCTGGTAAAGCAGTTTATGTCAGTTCCTCCTGGGGGAGGAAACTGGAAATCGGTATAGACTCACAGTTAGTATCTTTTTTTTTTTTTAAAGTTACTGTTACTTGCCAAACTGTTTTATGTCAGAACATATAAAACATATAAAACGCATCTCAATTCTTTCAGTGCCATGCCCATGCCAACAGAAGAAAATCACCCTGCTCTCTTCCAACAATTAGTTATTCCCCAGATATCAATTAACATTCAGGCAATAAACTCATAAGTGTGGCTGGAGATAAAATTAATTTATAATCATCACAGCTGGAACAGAAAGATGTACCTTCATTAAATGTTCTGTTTAATATGCTGCAATGTATTATTTAAGTGATGACAGCCTATTTCTGTACCAAGCGCAAATACAAAACAGGCACTGGCATACACTGGGGTCTCATACATTGTGTACATCACACAGGCCCCATTTTTCCTTCTTGAATGTATCTTGTATACCGGAAGGCATTACAGTGGTTTAATGATGTTCTTAGTTTATGCTTCAGTAAAGCCACATAGCACGTAAATACCTAAAACCAAGATCGTTCCCTTAAACCACGTTATCCAAATGTTTCAACATTTGTATTAACAATTAGTACAATCTGTATTACCAAAAGCATAAGCAGCAAACACCCCCCACCAAACACTGGAATTTTTATGCCCTCCCACTAGATTAAGACATGTGCTCGCTTTCCAAATACACAATGTATTAATCTCTAATGTCCCCAGGAAGAAGGGGATAAGAAAGGCAAGTCAGCCTGATTTATCACACCAAACAATAACACTATATAAATATAATTAAATTTATAAACACACATATAAATTGTTTTGCATTAAATAATGGTAGCTCTTGTCCATCAGATTGACACCTGACAGTTAACTAACATCTGCAAAAAAAATTCACAGTGTCAAGAAAAAATGAATTTATACAGAATACCAGCCTTGGCTAGCTGGATTCAGTAGTCCCATGTTACTTGGTTTATTTTTTTATTAGTTCTTGCCTGATATTTTGGCCTATTTTCAAGATCTGTACAGCTAGAAATATCTTTCTGAGAGCAAGCAGTAATAAATCAAGCCATTACAGAAAAATATTCTACTCCAAAACCTATGGGGCCAGGTGGGGAGGTTTGTTTGGGTTTCTTATTCTAAAAACTTATTCTTAACGTAGATGCCCAAATAAGAAATACATCCTGTTTTTACAAATGCTTCCCTTCAAGGAAATAAATAAAATAGCTCGGGTGCTATCATAAAATATGCATCTTCATTATATCTACTCCCTCAAATTTCCTGTATTTTTAATGTTTTTAATAAAGTTTTATAAGATACACAATGACATCTAAACTACAGACCCCATCTTCTGAAATATTTGAAGTCATAAATTAAAACAGACTATAACAAAACACTTTATAACCAGAAAATCTCATTCATGATGCTATTTAGAAGAAAGAGTTCAAACAGTGAGGCAAAACAAGTACAATAGGGAAACTTCATTTTGCTGCTTTGGGGGACAGAGACACATTGGGAAGGGGGTAACAAAATGAGAGAAGTTGTGGATGCCCCATCCCTGGAGGTGTTCAAGGCCAGGCTGGATGAGGCTTTGAGCAACCTGGGCTAGTGGGAGGTGTCCCTGCCCATGGCAGGGGGGTGCAAACTCAGTGATCTTTAAGGTCCCATCCAACTCAAACCATTCTGTGATTCTATGATCTCCATTTCCAAAGAAAACCATATGAACACAGAACAAATGAAAGACCACAGCAACTAATATGAACTGGAAGTCTCAAGTTATACACAATAATAAGGAATATGTTGAAGAGGCAAAAGTTGGGGGCAAAACCTAAATATATTTCTCAAAGCATACGGAGAGAATGTTCTACCATAAAAATGACAGCTTCCAAAAGATCGACAGTATTACATGGTAATGCTTGAACTTCATAACAGAGGAGAAGCAGTCAAAACCCCTTTGGTCACCCTTTTTCTCCCCAAAATGCAGAGCTGTATTTCTGTGACAAGACTAAACATTTTATTACAAAACTAACCAAGGAGGATATTTAGAAGCCACTGCAGACACTGAACAGTTTCAAAACATCAAGAAGTGAATTACTTCAGCAATTTTGAGAGAGCTGGTCAAGAGCTGACCAGATCATCACAACTGACCTGCAGTGCTTTACAACACTGCCTACCAGAAACCTTGCATCCAAAACCAGCAAAACAGGATGCAGTGGGAGCCAGGGAACTCAGTAATGGAATGGCTGATATGTAATTATTTAGTTGTTTTCAACTGAGTTATCACATAATTATAACATTTACTGTATTTATGGAACCAGACTGTGTCAACATAGCCTACAGTAAAACATTTGGTTCTACTCTAGCCATATCCATATGGGGTAAAATATTTTTAGACATGAGAAATAACAGTTATGTCTGATATCAGATATTTAGATACTTCTAGAAGTTGCCTGCAACAATACCGAATGAGCTTTTGACAAAGACAGATGCCTTCAAAGTCTAAGATGCTCAAGATGGTACATTCTCCAAAGTAGAAAACGCAATCAGAAAGCAGAAATCATTACACACACACACAGTTGGTGAAAGTATCCAAGAGCAGTGCCTCTCCCTTAATCTTTCATCAGTATCCAGAAGGTGCAACCAGATCACTTCTGCCAAATAATCTGGGATGCACCAGTAACGCATGCTCCAACAAACAATATACTGGCTTCTTTTAAATACAAGGTAGTGTATTTAGGGATGAAAGTAATAATTTCTTCAGATGAATTAAAGACTTGTTCCTATCATGCCTTCATTGAAGTTTTTTCCTGTTCTATAAAAACATCATTACATAAAGTATGCAATCAATTAAAGTGTGTGTAGAGCCTTATTCCCCCTCCAAGCAACTCTGTATTTAATAATTTTACTTCACTGAAATTGGGACAAACAAACACTACTAAATCAATCCAATCTTGTGATCTTGTCTTCATAAAATTGAGCTATCCCAAGTTTTTGATCACCCACAAAACAGTAAATTGATGGTTCTGTGCTTGAACTCAAGTGTTTCCCCACTAATAGAAAAAAGCCCCCAAAACGAAACCCAAACCTCTATTTCCACATTTCTCCATCAGAACACAGTACAAATATCCTGATCCATTTACCAAAAGCACCGATGTTACCTAAATGGCATGCCAAAAGGAGCCATCAGAAAGGCATATCTTCAAGCTGTGCAGGAGAAGGGGGCCTGGTGTCACTTTTACAGCCTGAAATGCAAAAGCAGTTTAAAAAAAGGATTCAATTAGCTCATGCATTTACTGTGAGTAGGAGGTCTCATTGGGGTTGTCAGCGGAAATGATATTTAATCAACATGATGTCAGTCAAGTGCTTGTCAAACCTACTACAATTTTTCAAAATCCAAGATGTTTTATACGATAATTGATGAAAAATTATATGTAGAGATCCGGCCACTTTAAAAGAAATTACAGCATTCGAGCCTTCCTTAAGAGCTTCTGGCAGGAGACATTACGATGTTTATTTTAAAAGCCTCCATTTCTGCAATATGGAAGAAAAGTTTAATGTGATTCCCCCTCCCCAAGAGTATGATTTAGACCACCTACAAGAACACTTAATTACACAATTATAAAATTACACAAGACAGGTATTAATTTAAGCTGTACCATTTTCTACTCGAGTTGCATTACAGCAAGCATTTCCAAAGAGTGATCGACCTAATCATCCAGAAACAGGCTGCCCCCTCCGAAGCAAGCTGCAGCATGTGCAGTTCACTACGGGGGGGGTGGGGGGGAACAACCTGCTGCTGGACTTCCTCTACATCAGGGGCTAATTAGCTTTACATGAGGCCATTTCAGCAGCACTACCCAGTGCACAGAAGGACTGGACTAGGGTTAGATTTAAAAGGCTCTAGAGAGGAGAAAACTAGAACATACATTATGAACAAGGCTCAGAAGAATCTGCAAGTAGTCAGCTCAGGGCTAACACTAAGATCAGAGCTGTAGTTCAGTCTCGAGACTGACTGCTGACCTTGGCTTTCATGTTTGAGTAAAGTCTAGAAAACCCTGGACTGCTTGCACACTGCTGTGTTGCCCTCCCAGCAGATGTATGCATGTTTTAAATTCCCCAAAAGAGACAGAGTAAACACTTGAGAGACAGCAGTGGGCAAAGCTCCACAAGAAAATCTTGTGCAACTTCATTTGTCCAAAGGACAAACCTCTAAAGGTTTGTCTGGTATTGACTCCAGAGTTGTGTGTAATTTTACTACCTCTAAGCCCTGGGAGTTTCTCTTGGGTAAAGCAAAGTTTTGGGTTTTTTTGGTGTTTTTTTGTTTTGTTTTGTTTTTTAAAGAATGAAGGTCTAAGCAGCAAATTAAGTCAACAGCATTCAACAACTTGTAACTACTGTCTGTTGGAAACACCACTGTTCGGATCACGCAGGGATGTAGGTTGGAAATGCTGAACTACACAGGGTGTGGTGGGGCACTGCAAGCCTGATGATATAAAGAAACTGTGAATGCTACTCAAGAAGACTACAACCTCTGCATCAGCTTTCCCCCCTCAAAAAAGCAAGTCCACTTCAAATTAAGGTCAGGTCACAGAGCAGAGCACAGCACATGCCGAGTTATGCAGAAATACATAAAAAATATGATGAATTAAACCACTTCATAAGCATCTGCATAGGAGCTCTCACACAGATAAAGGATTGCAAGCTCAAAAGGAATTATTCATAAGAGGAACAGACGTTCCTGCAGCAATAGATGAACAAACCATTAGCCCCAAATCAAATGAAAGACTTCTAAGTTCAATATGCTGGTTGACAACTCCCCCTGAGAAGAGTTTACAGTGACTACACTAACTGCGTTTGGAGACCAGAAGGGAACTGGTATTTTGATAAACTGGAAGAGAAACATCTTATAGTATTAGCAATACTGCAACGAGGCCCTATGCAAAGCAACAGGTAGGTTTACTTAAAGTTTAGTTTGATCGATAAATGTTTGGAATTACTGTGCCCATGAGAATTCTTTCCTGCCTTCCAGTAAGCTCAGGTTATAAAAGCTCTGTTTCTGGGAAACATAACACCATTTCTCTTTGCTTTGGAGAAAAACATTCTGGAGACAGACTTTTGAAATCACTGGTTTGTTTTGCAGCTACTGCCAGGAGCAGCCAAGGAACGAAGACGGTCTCTTTTAATCATATTGAGATACAAATTGCTATTAAGGCAACATGTCCTTCTGAAAACCACAGTTCAAACCACCATGTTAGACACAGACATTCAAGAAAGAAATTCTAGCAGTGCATCTAAACTCTCAGCAATACCTGACATAAATGCATCTTTGTTATTAGGAAAGAAAACTTGCACTTGATCAGTAATTTGGCTGAGAGCCATACCCAGTATCGATACAGACTGGGGGATGATTGAATTGAGAGCAGCCCTGCTGAGAAGGACTTGGGGATACTGTTGGACAAAAAAATTAACATAGGCCAGCAGCATGCACCTGCAGCCCAGAAAGCCAATCTTATCCTGGGCTGCCTCACAAGAAGCATGACCAGCAGGCCAAGGGAGGTGATTCCCCTCTACTCTGCTCTCGTGAGAACCCACCTGCAGTACTGCATCCAGCTGTGGGGTCCCCAGTAGAAGACAGACATGGACATGTTAAAGCAGGTCCAAAGGAGGGAGAAAATTATTATTATCTCTCCTATGAAGCAGACAGTTAGGGGAAGCTCAGACTGGGGAAGAGATGGCTCCAGGGAGATCTTATCGCAGCCTTTCAATAAATAACAGTGGGCTTATAAGAAAGATGGAGAGGGGCTTTTTACAACATGGTTTGTGGCTTTTTTGGTTGATGGGTGTTTTTGGTTTTGTTTTTTTGTTTGCTGGGGTTTCTGTTGTGGTTTTGTGGTTTGGTGGGGGGTATTTTGTTTTGTTGGGTTCCTCCTCCCCCCAACACACACACACAGGGAGGATGCTGAGGCACCGGCCCAGGTTGCCCAAAGAAGCTGTGGATGTCCCATCCCTGGAGGCATTCAAGGCCAGGCTGGATGAGGCTGTGAGCAACCCAGTCTAGTAAAAGCCATTCCTGTCCCTGGCAGGGGAGTTGGAACTAGATGATCTTTAGAGGTCCCTTCTGACCCAAACTGTCCTATGCTCCTATGAAGAATCCAACGGCTCATCAGGGTACCCCTAATTTTCAAGCAAGAAGGAGTTACCATAGGTTTGTTTTTGTTTTTTGTTTTTGTTTTTTTTTCAAAGTTCATTAAATCAAAGATGTGAGACAAATAGACAAAAAAGTAGTTAGTTGTAGAAACACATGTAGCATTTCAGATTATATAACTGTACAACCAAACATGCTGAGCTTCGCTCTCTCAAATGTCACCAACAGAAGTATTTGCAAGTGCAGAATATCAGGAATGCTTTTTGCTTAGCGTCTCTGAAGTAACAGCCTGTCACTGGAGAACCACTCTTATGCAGCACACGTGCTATATATACACACATACATTTTCGAAGCGTGAAAACCCTGGATTCTCTGCAAAACAGAAGCATTTGTAGGATAAAATGATGAATCAAAACCTAAATAGTATGTTTAAATGCCTATCTATTGCTATATCCAACCTCTGCATCTTCAAAACAGATCTGTACAACCTGTTCAAACACCTTCCACCTCCACTAGGATTCACCATTTAAATGGACTTCTGTTCCACACTGATCACAAACTCTGTAGTCCATTCCACAGAGAGCATTACAGTTTCATTTGATTTTTTTTTCCCTTATTGCCAGGTTTCCCCAATATCTTTAGAAAGAATGAATGTTTGAATTAGTAATCACCCAAGCTATGCTTTTGCTTCTTTATGGTTGTTTGCCACTATGTTTCAAATAAGCCCAAATGCAATTTCCAGAATTTAATACAGCCTGTTCTTAGCAGTGCAGAAGGTCTGATTACTTTTTTTTTTTCATTCTACTATTTGGTATAAGATGGGCATTCACATTTAATCATATCCATAGATTACCTCAAAGAATACAAATGTGTTACATTATCTTTAAATAAATGAATGTCAATATGTTCTAGGGTAACAGAAGTAATTGCGTATTGATAACAGTCATTATCATAAGTCATGGTTGCTGGCAGAAAATCCACTTGTATTTTTTAATAAGGTGCAATATTATGGTCTATTTTGAGATGATAGCTTTCTATTTCCCCATACATAATACAATATCACTTCAATATTGCTGGCAGACCCTGGGAATAGATAAAAATTCAGAATGCAAACCTGCAAATGGTAAGATTTTACTGTCTTTTGAAACTAGTGTAGGTATTCCAAGTACCTCAGCAAAACCGATATGAGGGAAACATTATCTGTGCCAGGCTGATGTACCCTCCGTTCCCCTCACCGCAGCAGATAACAGCGACTAGCACATTATCTTGAACTCATACAACCAGGTATTTCAGATTTCGCATTGTAGTTTATTGCAGTTTGCAAAGTGATCTGAAAGACTTGAGAAAGGGACATCTCTCCCTCATTTTTAAAAGGCACAAAACTTTAAAGCTAAGTCAGATATGCATCTGCTATGGGAGAGTAAGGAAGTTATAATACCCAGTATCAAGACTGGAAGCTCTTGTTCCACACTGACACTAAAGTAGAAGAAAGCTAGAACTTGATAAAAAAAAAATAATTAGGTTCAATAAAGCCAAGTGCTGGGTCCTGCATTTGGGTCACAACAACCCCCTGCAATGCTACAGGCTCGGGGCAGAGTGGCTTGAAAGCTGCCTGGCAGAGAGGGACCTGGGGGTACTGGTTGACAGCCGGCTGAACATGAGCCAGCAGTGTGCCCAGGTGGCCAAGAAGGCCAATGGCATCCTGGCCTGCATCAGAAATAGTGTGGCCAGCGGGACTGGGGAAGTGATTTGTGCCCCTGTACTCGGCACTAGTGAGGCCGCACCTTGAATACTCTGTTCAGTTTTGGGCCCCTCACCACAAGAAGGACATTGAGGTGCTGGAGCAGGTCCAGAGAAGGGCAACGAAGCTGGTGAAGGGTCTGGAGCACAGGTCTTATGAGGAGCAGCTGAGGGAGCTGGGGTTGTTTAGTTTAGAGAAGAGGAGGCTGAGAGGAGACCTTATCACTCTCTACAGCTACCTGAAAGGAGGTTGTAGTGAGGTGGGTGCTGGCCTCTTCTCTAAAGTAACAAGTGATAGGACAAGAGAAAATGGCCTCAAGTTACACCAGGGGAGGTTTAGGCTGGATATTAGAAAAAATTTCTTCACTGAAAGAGTGATCAGGCATTGGAACAGGCTGCCCAGGAAAGTGGGGCTTAGGGACATGGTTTAGTGAGTTAGGTGGTGTTGGGTTGGACTTGATGATCCTTGAGGTCTTTTCCAACCTTTATGATTCTATGAATGCTAGAACTTGATAAAATAAGCTGACAACTGCAAAGTCCTGCACCATGAACAGAATATCCCCAAGAAACTATACAGGCTGGAGACAGACAGTTTACACACCAGCTTTGGGGAAAAAAAAAAAATAAAAAAAAGATGTGTGGAGGATCCCATCTGGAGAGGGATTTTAACATGAATCAATAGTGGGTGGATCAGCAAGATCAAAGGCAGCAGAGTGACTCTGCCCCCTACTTGGCAGCTGTGAAGCCACTCCTGGAACAGTCTGCCTGGTTTTGAGCCTCTACACACAAGAAATACTAACAAGTGGAACAAGTCTAGCAGAAGGCCACTAAAACAGCCCCCAACTGAGGTGAAAACAGAGCAGATCCCGAATAGCTCACTAAAGTGGAGACTGCAGTTCATGAGGCATAGACAGAGATTGAAGAAATGGGGCTTATGCACCCTGGAGAACAGAAGGCTTGTGAGAGATTGATCTTACTGCTGTCCTCAACAGCCTAAACAATGGTTATAGAGAAGACACGACTCAGACTCTTCCCCAAGACAGTCAAAAGAAATTCTGATCACATACAGGAAAAGGGGAGTTTCAGTGAGAGCGGACAGGTACTGGCGTCACCTGCCAGAGAGGAAGCACCACCTCAGAAGATTTTTACAACTCAAATAGACAAAGCCCTGATGTACTGGGCCTGGCTAGGAGAATGGAGTTAGTTTTCTTCAGAGCAGCTCGTATGGTGCTGTGGTTTAGATTTTTGACCAAAACAGTACTGATAACACAGTAATACTGTAGCTTTTGCTGATCAGCATCTGCACAGCATTGAGGCATTCCATACCTCTCTCTCTGCCTCACCAGTGAGGAGACTGAGGGGTATGCAGTAGGCTAGGAGAGAACAACAAGGCAGGTGACCCAAACTAACTAAATACATATTCCATATCACATAACATGATGCTCAGCAGTAAGAAAGAAAAGAGAGGGTTTAAGGAAGGTTTGCTGAGAAACTGGCTGGGCACTGGCCTACCCACAGGAGGTGGTGAGTGATTTGCCCCTGCCTCGCTTATTTTCTTCTCTTCTTCCACTTATCAAATTATTTTATTCTTTTTCATCTTGACAGACACACACACCCCCACCAAGTTTTCTTGCTTTTATCCTTTCTTTCTTCTTCCTCTCTCCCACCAGGGGTGAGTGGAAGCGAGCAAGCAGCTGTGCGGTGCTTGGCTATCCACACCACCTGAGCAGCATGGTCCAGCTCTGAAGTTGGTCCTGCTTTGAGCACAAGCCTGGACTAGATAACTCCAGAAACCACTACCAACCTAAATTATCCTGCAGAGCAATGCACAAGCTTCTTTATTCCAAACTTCTCCTGCAGAAATAGCTCCCAGTATGATAACAGCAAGAGCCACACATAAAAGGCCATCTGAGCCAGCCCCCTAACAGCCACAGCACAGGAGATTGATTTGTGTGTGAGATTCAGAAAAATACCGGTAATCGGCCTGGCTGGGGTGTTGCACTGTCCCTTGGGAACACACCACTCCAGCCCTGCCACCGGCACACAGCAGACCCCACCACAATCACCATCTCCTGAGACACAGCCGCATGGAGCACTGTAGGGAGACCCTCATCTGTAATTACTCATAACTTTGTAAGATAAACACACAATAACATTTTTTTGTAGCACACTTAGGTAATTTTATTTAAGTTACATGCAGGCAAAAAAGGAAAGCATCAGCTCTAAATTAGCCTGGTCATAGGCAAAGAAATAAAATATTCAGGCACCCAGAGCTGGAGTAGCCAGTGAGCATATTAATAATAAAAGCTATCTCCTGAAGTGAGGAGTTTTAGGAGAAAAAATTGAGTGTTCTCCTGAACTCCTCTACACTGAAGTGTAATTAAACCTACATTTGTTTCTATGTGCTTCTTCAATCAAAGTCTCCAGCCCACAGCTTCCTACTCAATATCCAATGCTCCACATTTTTTAATAAGTATTTTCAAATATTAATAACAAAAATGGCCCAAGACACACCTTGCCGGTAGGCCGCACTGCCCCGGCGCGCCCCAGGCCTCACGAACACCACAGGCGCCTCACAGCGTCCCTCAGGGCTAAGCGATCGCTGCCCAGCCCCTGTGCCGCACCTCGGCGGCTCCTGAAGGCACGCACAAGTTGGGGGCTTAGGGGGGTTTGCTTTGGGTTTGGTTTTTTAAGTTATCTTCGCCACAGACGAGCCCCGCTCCCGCAG
>NW_010099030.1:0-256 GCF_000699245.1 Pterocles gutturalis | reverse complement strand
GACACCGCACCAGCTCGAGCACCGCAGGTCGGAGAGCTCGGGGCAGCGCGGGGACACGGGCTGGCACAGCCCCAGGCAGCGCACGGGCGGCTCACGGGTCCGGTCGCAGGTGGGTGAGCATCTCGGGGGCAGCCGGGGTCCCCGGTCACATGAGCTCGGCAGGATGGTGGCAGGGCTTGATGCGAGCCCCGGGCACAGCTGGGCTGTGGATCCGTACGGAGACCCCTCAGTCGCGGCATCCCAGCCCCACGAAGGG
>NW_010099029.1:14575-16497 GCF_000699245.1 Pterocles gutturalis | reverse complement strand
GAGGCGTGACGCGCAGCTCGGAGCGTGGGCCCGGCAGTGATGCCGGTTGTGGCAGAAGAGCCGCGCGTGTAGGTGCGCCCAGGCTGCCTCGGCGCCCCGCGTGTCAGTCAGCTGTGCCCCGGCCCCGAGTCCTGCGGGGTCACCTGCGGAGAAACCGGCCTGAGTTACGGAAAAAGTTGGTGACAGCGTGTACGGTTCTGTTAAATGGCTAATGGTTCAGCATGGCTTGAACAGTCCTTTGGCTCTCAAATTTTAGTGTGTTGGCAAGGGACTGCATAGCGTCAAGCCCGTGTTGTCATCTTATTAATGTGAGTTATTTTAAGACCATTAAAAATTCTTTTACCTTATCACTGCACCTCATAACAGGGAACATTTGTGACATTTTATAGACGTACTGGGAGTTCATTCTTCAATTAAAATGTTGGTTAACTGGAGTATTAGAAAAAAAAAACCTTTAAAAATCTGCCTGATTTTACATTGTTTGCTATTTAGATTACTGTGCTCCTGACATAGCAGCCTGCAAAGTATCTGTGCCTGGCTTTGCTCTGTCCTGCTGCTGCCTTTCTTCCACCTGGGCGAAGCACTTACACCATGGGCACTGGAAGAGAGAATTTATTTGCTTTCATAGTGTCAGCTGGATTATTTTTAATTTTTTTGAAGCTTCTGTTTATCACATCTTTTAAAAAGCCACTTATTGCCCAACTTTTAAGCACCAGTGCTAGACTGCAGAGCTTGGTGGTCTCTTAAAATTTTAAGTAGGTGGTTATTATTTATTTATTGTGGTTATTATTTGTTGATAGCTATTTATTAATACTTATAAACTTGTAATGATTGAGAACTAGTTTCTAGTTTGTCCCCCCTTGCTGCTCTCCCGTACTGTCCTCAGAAAGCTTGCCCTGTCTCCCCAGATGTCTTTCAGCACTGGGACTAGAAAGACCCATTGACATTAAGAACTGGGATGAATTCTGGTTTTCCTGATGGTGGCTGGGTTAAACGTGAGTGGCTTTTCCTCTGAAGATGGCCGACTTCATCCCGAAGGGTCAGGGGATCGTTCCCAAGCGACATCAGTCCTATGACCCATTGCACGTCCCCCAGATTGCTGGTGGTGCTGGTGGGGAGGAGCAGGGCTGTGACCTGTCACCTGTCTCCTCTCTCCCCACAGCAATCAGCGCATCGGGCAGGGCTCAGGAGTTTCATCCGCTACGGCTGGCGCTGGAGCTGGAGAGTAGCCACTTTTGTGACGATATTCAAGTAAGTGTTTCTCGGTGGTAGTGGGAGAAGAGCTGGCTTATCTTTAAGAACTAGTGGCAAGGAGCCCTTTGTGCCAGCAGGGCTCACAGCTCCTTGAGAGAGTCCCGGTGATTGACGGAGACTCCCAGTGTTGTGTTAGCAGTGAGTCTGATTGATAAGGCGTGAACATGGAGAGGATTTAACCTTTTATACTTATCCCACAATTCAGATCTTCTAATGAACCAACCCCAAAACTAAAACTGGAAGAGCCCTGTTCCTTATGTCTAATCCATGCTGTTATTGACTTGAATATTGTTCTTCCCTGTACTTGATGGTTTCTTTCTGCTTCTGGTTTGTCTCTTTTTTTTTGTGTTTGCCTTTGGGAGAGTTTTACATTGTGTGGCTGTTTCTGGAAGAGCTTTCCATCCCACACTGATTTTTCTCTTTTTAGCTATGTCTCATTACTCCTAGTTTGTATACACTAGCGTTACTCACAATTTTTTGTTCTTGTCCTCAAATGCTTGCAGAGGATCGTCTTGTTAAGCAGTCGCTGAACATCAGACCTACCAGTTGTATGTACCTCTTTGAGGCCTTCAGATTTTTCCTACACACACAGCCAGTGCAGAGGTAGTGTTCCGCTTCCCTGATTTTCTCCCCCAGATGCCTCAGTGTATTTCTGACAATACAGCATC
>NW_010099029.1:0-14544 GCF_000699245.1 Pterocles gutturalis | reverse complement strand
GCTCTTCCATGTAAAGCCCATTTCAACTAGGAATATCTCCTTCCCTGATGTTCAAAATGGTAAATTTATGTGTAGTCCTAAACCTGCATTGACTATATGTGCAGGTATGTTCTGTTTAAATTCCCCTTCTGCTTTTAAGGTACCAGCAGTATTGACTAGCATTGTTTTATATTTCCATCTCCCAATTTTTTTTTTCATTTCTGAATTTCCTCCTCGATCTCTCTTGATTTCTTTGTCTCCTTTTGGTTTAGGATCTGTTCTTGGATGTAGTTAGCGTACTGTTTACTTTCTCTCCTGGAGCTTTTCATTTCTTCAGATTTTTCCTGGGCTTAGCGTGTAACCTCGTTGCCTCCCACCAGATGTCTCCTCTGCAGGCAGACCATCGCTCTTTTTCACCACCCCTTTGTAAAAGGCTTTGAAAGAAGATATTTACCACTCAGCATTAATTGTGTCTGTGAAGTCCAAGTTGAAGATTTTGTCCTGCGGTTGTGCGAATTTTGAGTTTCGCAGTTTAAAACCAAATTGTTCCATTTTACCTTGTACAAAGACTCGGGTGGGTGACGTTATTGCGTTGGGAAGGAGAGGAGGATTGCTCTCGGCTTGTACATGTCATGCAGGAGGCTCGCTAACTGCTGGGGAGGATGTGGCTGCTAAACGGAGAACAGAGAGTGTTTTGGGGCTTAACCGATGTTTTTGGAGGAGGTGGTGTACCTATCCTGGTAGGAAATCTCCTGTTACAAGAGTAGGTGACCCTGCTGATGTCCTGAGTGTGACATAGCTCTAGTGGGGACTGTCTATCAGGCAAGATCTTACTGACACATGGGTTCAGCTTGTGGGGGTAAAGGGACTGACTGACTGACAGGACCTTTTCATTGCTCAATTCCTTTTTTCCTTGAATATACAATGGAAAAAAAAAATCTTTGATTAAAAGAATTAAAAGAGAGAATATCCCAGATCTGGTCCAGGAGTCCTGGTATTCCCTGCCCTCTGGCTGTGCAGCCACCTGCAGTAAAGTCACAAAAATCAAGGTGCTTGTGGCTGGCGCCTGTGTGCTCTGGGCAGATGGGCAACAGGCAGTTAGAGGGTTGGCTTAATGAAATCCAGCTTTATTTTCAGCTATGGTTTACTACCTGTCTTTTTCCATGTGCAGCTGCTGACTTCTGTGCTTTATCTTTGCAGCACGGTGAGCACGGGTCTGTCTGTGTACCGCAATAAAACCACCATCAGTAATTTTGCTTCGGCAGGAGGTAAGACTGCTATAACCTCATGTACTTTTCTCTTTATGAGCAAGGGTCATAAATGGAAAAGCATAAGCAGAAATCCATATCTCTTGGATTTGAGCAGGTCTCTAGCTTCTGTGCTCCTGGGTTTTGTTTCCTCTTCTACTGCCTGCCGTTGTGACTTTGCTCCGTTTAACTGCTGCCTGCCTTTATTTGTAACAGAGAGATATTGATGCACTTCTGAAACCATTGGGGAGTTTTGCAGTTTATCAGTTCACCTTCAGAATACTTGCTGGAGTGTTTTGGATGAAAAATGCTTGTGTAGGATAAAGGCAACACTTGGTGCATAACCTGCTCGGATAACCACCTGTTAGCAGGGAGAGCATTTCTTGTTTCTGCTCTTGATACCAGTTCAGTGTGCTGTTCATAAACTCCCCTTTTCATGCAGAGTTTTGCATGTCCACTTTTGGCAGCAGGGCTCTGGGTAAGTGATCTGCTTGTGCAGTTTTACAGGCTTTATTGCCCTTAGAGTTGGATACGTGTTTTATTGATCTTTTCTGCCTTACATGGCAGCTACTATTATTAGCTGCTGTTGAACAGGAAAAAAAAGGGGGGAGGGACATGCTCCAGCCTGGAGAGCTTGGGTAACTTTCATAGATACTTTTACTTCTTAGCGTTTCTTGGGGAGGTTTCCTGAAGCATTGTGCAGTGTTGTAGTGCAAGAGACCATGGTGACTCAGTGGTGAGGGCCCCTCCTGCTGGCCACAGTACTTGGTTTCTGCTCTGTTAAAAGCAGATGTCAGCTTACGGTGGGGAGAAATGCAGCAAAGCAGCTCCCTCCATCTGTGTGTGATGGCTGTTGGGGGGCTGTTTGTGGTTTCAGTGGGTTTGTGGTTTTTTTAGCCTTCACAGGAGCCCTTTTCAGAATGCACTTGGGCCTGCAGGGACTGGCAGGTGGCTTCGTGTTTGGAACAGCGTTTGGGTGAGTTGTGACTGCTGCTGACAAGTGATCAAGACATGAGTACTCTTTAAGGGTGTTTGTTAAATGGTGGCCTCACACACCAAGCCTTGAATCATAGGTGGGGCTACAGAAGCTTCCCTTGAGGGAAGCCCACCTGGATGCGTTCCTGTGTGATCTGATCTAGGTGTTCCTGCTCCGGCAGGGGGATTGGACTAGATGATCTTTCGAGGTCCCTTCCAATCTCTAACATTCTGTGATTCTGTGATTTTCTGTATCTCTCCTGGGACCTCATGTCATGATGATGACTTTCTTCCAACCTTTAAACTGTTTTTTTTTTTTTCTTTTTTTCTTGATTTGTGTTTTGCCACTTCCTCAGTGATAAGAACTCAGTGCTCTCAATAGAGCATTTAACTTGCTTCTATTTGCTTATTGGAGGAGACACTAACTCCTGTTAAATAGGAAATTATGAGGATGGGTTACAGGTGTGTCTCCTGTTCCCCTTCCTTGGCCTGGTCACTGATGAGCCTGATGGTTGTGTGTAGAACCGTTGGACATCTGTTTTATGGAGCTGTTTTGTCTGTGGGTAAAGGCAGGAGTGTAAGACACAGCTTCTGGTCTCCCTTCTCAGATGCATCAACAGCTGCTCCTGTAGCAGCTCAGAATGCAGATGGCACACAAGGGATGTTGGATGTAATGATGACACCTTTTGAAGAAGGGAGCACCCTGGTAACCGCCAGCACCTAGGTTAGGAATCTGTGTAAAAATTATTTTTTGACAAAATAGGCTCCATCAAAGCCAAAATGTGGAGCAGCAACCGTTAGGAAATGCTGAGGAAGAAGCTGCATGCTTGGGCTGCACAACCTGAGGCTGTAAGGTGGCACATCTCTTAGTTTATGTCTTGCAGTCATGTATCTCTTAACTCAGGAGAGCTCCGTCTTTTCAAGCAAAACTGGGAATTCTTCTCAAAGTACAGACTTGTGAATATCTTCACAAGTGACTTTGGGGATTCTGCCGGGAGATCGAGCTTTATGTATGCTACCTAGCACCGTCAGGATGATGTCAGCTGTGGTCATGCCTGTAAGCAGCCTGGGGAGCTTTAACAATGAAAACACAAGTACCTCCAGAGCTGGACAGAAGCTAAGCAGGGGTGTGACTGTGTAAATTATGGGTTAGGTGTTCTACAGGGGTTGTTTGGGCACCTTAAATCCTTCCACCCCTTTGCTCTATGTGTGCCTGTCAATGAGTCAATTCAAAATAGGTTATCGAAGGGGCTACAGTGAGTCACAGCTGAAGACAGGCTGTGTTTGGTGGCCGACACTAGAGCAGGAGTACCTCAGTCTGTGTTGTGATGTGCGGATTGGGGAACGTCACGCTCCACTGATCCAGTGGCTGCCCCCGCATACTCGTTCTGTTGATGCCGGTAAGTTATTACTGTTGTGTGTCCCCTGGGTGACTTGTGACTTTTCTGCTTCCTCCTTTAGGATCCCTGCAGGGGGCCTCGTAATCATAATGCAGAAGCTTGCTGGTGAGACCTTGGCGGAGAAGAGAAATCGTGACCGTAGGGAGCTGTATGAACAGAAGCTGGCAGAGTGGTAAGGAACAGCTCTGCCTGTTCAAGTCTTTGAGTAGAAGTGTGTCTAGGTCTGTGTGGTTCAAATGTTGAAAGAAACCATAACACACTAGGTTTTCTAAACCTCAGTTCTTCTGCTCTTGGTTTTTCCTGTGTTTCACCTACCCATCTGAGAACTGCTGGTAGTTTAGTCTTCCCAGCATTAGATGTTGCTGCTTATTTTGTAACAAAGTATTTTGTTCAGAATTCATGCCCTGCCCTGCTCCAGAAACTCTGCATCAGTTTTTGACTTTTGCAGTGACCGAGAAGACAAGCCAGACAACAACATGAGTATTTCTTTACCAACACTGAGAGGGGCCAGAACTCTGGCTTTTCCTTCATTGCTGCCTTCTTCCCATCCCCGTTAAAGAGAGGAAAGAAAAAGGATAGCTGGAGGCTTTGGGTGGAAAAGGCTGTGACACTGGTTGCGTGACTTAAAACTCACAAATAGTGCCAGTTCTAGAAGAAACTTTTCAAGAGCTGGTATTCTGCAGTGATGCCTTTGTCAGGACAATACAGGCATAAAATTACTTTGCACTCTCTCTTCTCTCATTAGGCAATCCAGGCTCAATGTGACTGAAGTCTTAGGCCAAACGGAAAGCAATGCCCAGGGAGGACCAGAGACGGAGACAGCACGAGAATCTAGGAGCTACTGAGTCTTACCCAGATCTCTGTTGTAAGCAGCTACAAAGTATTTTGATTCTGCTTGCAAAAGTCTTCAGTCAAGGCATCATGGAAGTCTTCTGTGAACACAGTTGTATACTGTGAAGTTGTGAAAAAGGATTTTGCTGAAAACATTGTTCATGGATGCGTATCACTGCACAAGAGCTTGGAATGGCCAAACCTGTTCCACCTGAGAAGGTGGAAATGCAGACTCTGCAGACTAGGAAGCATCATCTAGGTTTGGCAGGGGGTGAGGGCAGCCCCAGAGCCTTGTCTAGAACCCATTTCCCTGCTGAAAGTGTCCAAACCACCAGCAATGTGGAAAAATTCAAGGTAAAGGAGCCTATAAATAGTAGGTACTCTCAGTCTGAAAGCTAATTAGGCTTTGGTGAAAGCCAGTCTTCAGATAATGCCTGAAGACCTTCCTGTCGAAGCGCAACACAGGCAGTACCAGAGTGAGTGGTTCTCCTGCTCTTGCCATCGCCCTCCCACAGCTTGACTTGGGTTGGCTGGGACCAGTGCTGTTTTGCTGACAGTGGTTTCTTCAGGCTTTTTGCAGAAAAACACACTTTGCTAAATGCTCCAAGTACTGTAGGAGCAATCAATGTTGACAAGGGTGGAAGAGCTGGGAATAATATGGAAATACCCAGGAAAAGGCAAGTTTTGGGTTCCTCCATAGTAGTGTGGTTGAGGGGGGCACAGAAAGGATGACTTGTTTCTGGTGGTTTTGCTGGAAGAATTGGCACTGTGGACAGTTTTAACAACAATAAAAAGGCCTCTAATTTCATTTCAAGGTCAGAAGTGAGATTATCTTTGGGGGAAATGTGGTTCAAGACACTCAATAAAGCCATCTAGCAGTGGTGTTTGTGTCCGTAAGCTCTTTATGTTAGTACAGTATGGTACTTTATATTAGTACAGTATTTGCACTGGAGAAATGTACTTGAGTGATAGCCCATGAAAAGAGCTCTATCTAAGAAAGATCCAACCAATGAGCAATAAAGTCTGGTGGCGATGTCAGACATTCCTCTATCTGGGCAGACAAGAGCCAGGAGAGTGCCAGCTCTGTTTATTATTTTGTACCAGAGATCATCTGTTAAGTCATAGCTGTTATCTATGGGTAGGGCTGAAGTTCATGTAACAGTGCTCTGTACCCAGAATGGCCAGATGGCCCAGCACCATGTTCCTCAAAGCAGAACATCAGAATTCTGGTCCTCTTTCTTTCTTGGGGCTTTTCTCCTATTAAAGAGAATTACATCCAGACAGGGGGTTCAGGTCTCCTTCCCACAAGAAAAGAGTAGCCAGTCTGTTCAGGTTGAATGCTTTTCTCTGTTACAGATGTTTACTGTTGATTGAAATATGAAAAGTTGATTCCACACTGTATTCCACCCCCTCACCCACCCAAAGCAGATTTTTTGCACAGCTTGCTTCCAAGAAGGTTGTTTTTTTCTGACTTCTGAAATGAGCATTTTATTTTTTAAAGACCTCAGTGTAGTTCATTATTCCATTGTGTGTTTCCATACATGTTTCAGGGTTATCATCAACCAGCTTTGATTTTCCTTTTCTCTATGTAAGTGAAGGATCTGAATAAGCAGAGGTATGGATCTGCCTCTCCCCCTTCCTGTTTTACGTTCTGCATGCATTGGTGACAGTAGTGTTATTGTCCTCTGCCCCTTCAAAAAACAAAATAAGCAGGCCTTTCTGAGTCGTACTTTTGCCATTGTGGTTACACAGTGATATTTTATCTTTTTTTTTTTTTTCCCCTGTTCTTTTTTTTTGCTGTTACATCCCCACCAAATATCCCACACTCTTACCTATACAGCAGTGCTGATGATATTTAGCTGTGTCATTGCTCAGTCTTTCTCTATTCTTATTGAATGGTATTTGGTGTGATGTCTAAAGAATACTAATTTTCTTGTGTCTGACCATTGATACAGAGAGGGTCGTCCCTGGGAACGTATGCAGAGCCAAGGTGTAGCAGTGGTGTGGATTTTCTCTCCATGTAAGGAAGGAAGGGCTGCTAGATGTCCTTATGCTGCACATTAGCAAGGGGAAGCAGAGAATTCCATCTACACTCATGCTTAGCAGTCATTTTTTGCTCTGCTGAATGTAGTTCCCTGCACTTCCTCCTTTCTTGTATTCAAAGTCACTGTCCAAATGGGGAGTGAAGAGTTGGTTCAGAGCTTATTTTTTTTAAATACAAATGTAAGGGATTCTTCACACCCCAATTCTCTCGCCCACCCCCAGTAAAAGCACAGCAGGGAAGTTACCAGTCCTCCTCTTTCAGAGTAGGTAACACAAATAGCAAGGATACAGTAAGAACATCTTACACTGGATTTTGCTTTTGCAGAGGACCTCCCTTTTTTGGAGGGAGAAGGAAGACCTGTTGTGAACTAAGTGGCAAGCACCATAGCTACAATGCTCAGTTAATCCCTGACAAACTCACAGATGTGAGATCGGTCGAAGTTACAAGTTGGGTACCTGAGTGCCCTTTTGTCATTGCTGTTGAGCACACCACACAGAGCTGTGTCTTAATGCCAGCTGTACCTGTTACAGCTTTGTCAACCAGCTGCATCACCTACCTTGATGCTACACAGCCTATGTTTTTAGCAGCTACAAAATGGTGTCTGGGGCTTGTGAATAATTGAAAGGCTCTACCACTTCCCAGCGAATAGAACAGACATCTTTTATTACTGAGGAAAGGAAATTGAGTTTACCATTTATTTTTTAATACAACTAAAGGAGGAACCCTGGGCAAAAATGTTATATACAAAATACCTGTGATAAACAGAGCAGCTGATCTGGTACAAAGACCCAGATATTAAGCGCAAAAGGTCTCACAGAAACCATTTGTGTGCAATTCACTGAATACAGCATAAGGCAATAGAAAACATGATTCATAGTATTAAGGGCTTAAGGAAAAAACTAAACCAAATAACCTATGCATCACAAATATAAAACCAAACCGATGCTAGACATATTTGTCAGTGAAACTTTAAGTAAACTCCTAAAGGAAACAAAAAGTGTCACAGGCACCTGTGGTGATGTGGAGAAGTTTGGCACAGTGCAAAAGACAAACCCTTCCCCAGGAGGCTGTGCAATCATCAGTAGAGCATGGGATCGTCAGAGGGAAATGTTGTGCCAGTACAACTGTCAGAGCTGTGGTGTGGTTGGTAAGGTGGAAATGCATCGTGGTTATAGCAGGGAAGGAAGCACAATGTTGATGTTGAAAATGAGCAAAGTAAATACAAAAAAAGAGGGTGTTCAGCATGCAAGAAGCTAGTAGTTTGTTCTGGAAAGAACAAGCGTAGACTGAAAGAAAAGGAAGCTTGAAAAGTATGAGACACCTTTGCCCATACACCAAGTCATGCCATAAGGTCAGGCTGCCTTTTGGAAACTGCATTCTGTGGCACCTGTGTCCTGCTTGCAAACAGAATGCACAAATGCATGTTTCCTTATCACCTTTTCTCTGTCAAAAAAACCCTCCATAAGAATGTTCTGAAGTTCCCTTTTCACTTCATACAATGGGAAAGCGGTAAAAAAGCTGATGGGGCAGCATGACTCTGCAGGAGTAGAAAAGGAGCAGTGTCTTATTTTTTTTACTAGCAACTTGATCCCTTAGTTTCTCATAGTTCAATTCTCTATAAACCTGTTTTAGTCCTCCTATTTGCTCCAGCAATTTCTCTCAATATGTACCTGCTAGAAAAAAGTGAAATGGATGGAAAATTTCTTTGCTGTGTCCTAGCAAGATAAACAGCTCAAGCAACAACACATCTCACAAAGAGGATGGCATGGTGCTTTCCAGACTGTGGTCTGCCCTGCTAACTACACACATGGGTAGAGCAGTAAGGGAATGGGTGCAGCTTGCAGTGGGACAGAGCAAAAGGGAAAAACAAACCTGTCAAACTCAGGGCAGGGCTGACTTAGGTTAGTATGCAGAGGTGCTTAGGGATCTTGTTGGGGTTTGGGGCCTTTTCCTCTTTTGCCCTCAAAATAAGAAACCATTTTTTCCTACACAGTAGGCAAGAATACCCAGATCAGATGAGCCCTATCCAATGTTAGCATCCTGTAGGGAACTTCTTTCAAGTCCTGGCTGGGTAGAGAGAACGCTGGCACAAAGCAGCAACATTCAACGCAAAGTAGATCCCTATGTCACCGAGAGACTCCCAAGAATCTGGGGAGCCTATCCTACCTAACAAGTCTTCTTAGGCAAATGTACAAACAAAAGCAGAGCTATGTTCATGAAGCAAGGCCCTGAGTTAAATTTCATTACAGTAGATAACATGTGAGATAACCACTCAGTGTTAAGAAATTTAAATGGGGCTTTACAATGGCTGTGGATAGGAAGGAATACATACTATAAAAGCTTGTACGTGTGTGTACACGCAAAGGTGTGCACATGTGTGCGCTCACCACCAGCGGGTCAGGTGTGTTCCTGTTCTCTGAGTAAATTAATGGAGAACCTGTACCTTGTTACCTGGGTTGGCGAGGCCATCCTTTCAGGAGAGAAATATTATGAGAACTTCTGCCACGGCTGTAGACAGGCAATATTAGTTAGCTGTTAGGTGTGCCATCAGTATGTATCATTCCCTAAAAAGTCTCATAGCCCTGAAAATAAGCATGAGGCATATAGTCCCACCTCAAGGTGCTTTTTCATGAAAAGTGTGTACATTATTGTGTCTTTAGGGGAGAAGGGACATGTATCTGTAATGGTCAAGTTCAAATCCAAAGTCCTCCAGCACAAAGAACAGTACTGGCAGATACCCATGTGAGGCTGAATATAAAAGAAGTTTTAGCTGCTCCCAGTCGCAACATGGAGGCACAGCTTGACCTGAGATGGTGTGTCAGGGTCTGGGGTCTCCCAAAGGGCAGCTCTGGGTTACTAAAGGGGCGTGGGCTACCTGCTAGGGCTTTGTAGACCCCCTGATTTTCACAGAGGCAGCATCAAAAACAGAGGATCCCAAACTCTTGAATTGGTATGTCGATGCTGATGACATTCTTCTGCCCCCTTGCAGGAACACAGAGGGTCCTCCCAGTTGGAATTCCAGTGACCCTGTTGTAACAAGACCACCCCACAGCTGTTGTAGGTGGGGTTTTGTATTCATTCATACAAGATTATGTTGTCAGTCTTCTCAAGCAGAGTTTTCTGTTGCTGTCATCCCCTTTCAGAGAGCCAAAGGGTCAACGCAGTAAGCATTGCTGTACAACAAACAGTGGGGACTGCAGTGCAGAATACACAGGCTAAGAAACCTGAGGGACACAAAGAAAATATTTTACTGATTTTTTTCCCCCCTTCTTAATCCTAAATGTAAGCCAGAATGTTACAGAACTGAGACAAATGGCGATAGCCTTCCACAAGAGGGCTCATGTTACAGTAAAGACGGAGCTATTCAGAGTGAGACAGCTCAAGACAGGTACTACAGTGAGCTACAGGCTGGCTCAAAGCTTACTGTGAAAACCTTTGCACCGTACAGAGGTGCCATCCCTCTGCGATGCGTGGATGTCTAATGAACTTGCTACCCTATCTAAACAGCAATAGGACATGGCTCAGCGCATCACACAGTTACGAGATGACAGGTCAGCCACTAAGGAAGCAATCCGTTGTCCTAATGCACAGCTTCCGTCCCTGTCCACAGACAGCAGCTGCTCCAGCCACTGGAGCTGGGAAACACCAGCCACTTAGGGAAAAAGCCTGGCAAACTTTTATAGCAAAAAAGGAATGTGTCGGAATGGATTTATTCGGTAGGTGAACTCCTGCCACTCCCATCACAAAACCCCCCAGAATTCATGCTAACCAAGGCTCTAGTATCTGTTCCAGATAGGGCCTTCCCCAGAGGAAAACATGAGTGGGTGGTCAAGTTTGGAAATGAGACGAGTGGCTTGAATGATGGTTTCCCCTCCTTTCCATCTCAAAAACGTTAAACTTTTCGATCTCTGCAATGCACAGTGTGACAAATTCATGACTTCTAGGACTCTACAGCTGTTACTCTACAGCTTTACCCTGGCAATTCAGCATGCTGTGGTGAGAGCAGGAAATGCAGTCACCTGCGTAATGATGCAAATAAGAGCAGTTAGCTGCTAATCTTTCCTTAAGTCTCTTGACTTGAAAAATTTCTTTTTCGAGGACACAGCCCCGAACACAGCTGAGCTTTCAAGCCAAAATGAATACAATGCTTTGTGATCATAAAACCTTGGTAAGCCAGACTTCCCCAGCCAATCCTTCACAACACCTCATTATTGAAAGTACCTTATTTTAAAATATGTTTCCTGGGCAAGTCTTAGGGGGGATACTTCTCCATTCCTCCAGCTGCTGAAGGGAATGGAGATATCTCAGAAGTGGACTGGCATTGTTAGTCTTACCAGGAAAGTTGGAGTTCTCCTGTTGTTCACTTCTCCCTCACCACCATTTGGTCAATCCTTCATTTCTATCATCAGTGATGTTCCCGTGTTTATGGGATCAGATCAGGCACGTGGCTCACAGGGCATGAGCCAGAAATAACTTTTGGTGGATGAAGCTACTGGATGTGGGACCTGTAGTAGTGATGAGCCACTCACAGATGAGCCCAACAGGACAGAAACTGAGACTGCCCAGTTCTTAGTTGGGAGGCCCATAAGATGAGCACAAGGGCAGTGGCAGGGGATGTCACTGCAGATCCTGATAGATGGATGATCGTGCTACAAACCTTCCTCTCAGATATTAACCAACTTCCTTACACAGGTTCAGAGGAGACACTGACAGTCAAAGTTGTCAAATGTTCCTTTTCTTTCCTCTCTCTCTCTCTCTTCATCCTCATTTAGTCTCTAAAAATTTGTATTAATTAAGGAAATGAATGCCACAAAAATTTGCACGCCATCCATGCAGGGCCCAGAGAAAGCAGCTAAGTAGCCCAGGAAATTCAGTGCCCTAACATTTTTCACTACCTTTATTTCTAGAAATTTGAAACAACCCAAAGGTCCACAAGCAACAAGAGCATCATTCCTCTGCTTACCTGACTGGGAAACACCCTGTGTCTGAGTGGGCAATAGCGCCCTACTGCTTTTATTTACCCTAAGGGACAGCACACATTCGTATTGAAAGCCATACATGGTTTTGTGAGCTAACGATAATCTAATAGTCTTTGAGAAGCTATTTTGCCAAGAGAAGAATGGTGAAGGAAGTTACCTGCAAATGCATCCTGGTCATACAGATGATGTTTCAGATGTCACTTTAGGGCTCATGGGTGGCTTCACACATTCTTTTGCACCCTCTTCCACTGAATCCTGAGCCTTACAACAGTGAGAACAGACTGAAAAAGAAGGTCCCTCGTTAGTATTTGGAATTCCAGAAGACATAAAAGTACTGAATCCAGATGTCTTCTTCAGCAAAGTATAAGTGAGAGTGGGAAGAAAGGAGAGAAGAAATTAAAGAAAAATAAATCTTTTAGGCCTAGTTACTTCTATTTTTCCTTAGCAGGAGTCATCCTTGCAGTACATTGGAATATGGCTGGCCCATACCCATAGTCCAATCTCATAGAAAGCTCTGTTATATGTAATTGTTATCTATATAGTGTCATATGGATAAAACACCTGTCATTAGTGCAGGGCTAGGACCTCAGCCTGGCACAAAGTCAGGTTGCTACATGCTAAGATAAGATCAGAAGGGAAATAACGGTAAAAGTTATAACGCTAAATGCAGCTTACCAAGCAAGTGAAAGAACTCTTTCAGTGTTTTAAAAGGACTTCAGATTAAACAGGTCTCCTTAGTATCTCAGCATCTATGAATTACTTTTGTTTTAATAATTCAAGTTGAATGTCTCTGTACTATTACAGCAAATTGTACTTGTGTGAATTTTACAGCATGGTTCCTAAACTATTCTTTAAGTGACTTGGTGCTTTGTGTTAAATTAAGTGAAGAGCCAAAAAAAAAAAAAAAAAAAAAATCTAGAGAGTTTCCATTCTTGAATTACTGCAAAGATAGGATGTGAGCTCCTCAAAGCAGGGAGTTGTGAACCTCAACAAAGCATCTACATGTTTTGGTCACCACCACAATCACACATCTGAGAACTCTTATTTCCATTTTGCTGTATCTTTCTGTTCTTCCCTCCCACACTTCAGCTCTTTGAAGCATGGCTTTTTGAGCTCAGAAACCATTCTTAGCATCAAGGCAGCTCCCAACTCAGCTTTCCATATGCCAGAACAACAGAGATTCTGAGCTCCCACAATAGCTCCTGAAAGGTGACCTGTAGCAACACCAGCAGGCAGGACTCTTAGGACAGCTATTTCCCTTCCCAGGCAGGTGGCAATGAGCAGCAGGACCAAAATGTGACAACTGTACAAACTGGGAAGGTGGACTGAAGATCTGGCGTCAGTTTCTTACAGTATTCACCTGGTCTGGAAAGTGGCTGTACAGAATAGCACCACCTGACTCAGCAAGTCTACTCTCTGTGCATATTAGAAAAAATGGACTGAAAGGGAAATTCCAGTTTATGCAACCGTGTCCCATGCTGTTGCAGGTAATAGCATTCTACCACGTTAGTGTGGTTTTTACATCTACTTTAAAAGCAATTTGGTTTCTATATAAAATGCTGTCTCAGAATACTGCAGAATCTTACTAATTTAATAGTAAGGAACCTTTTAATTTCCAGCCTGTATTTGTTTAGAGCCAGATCTTCCAATTCCAGTTAATCTTCTCCTATAATTAGAAGTTCATTATCCATGCAGCTAACAGCACAGGCTGTGATCAGCTGTGATTTTCTTGGTTCCAACCTCCTTGCTACTTTCCTCTTGACATAGTCCCAGAGAACCAGCACTGGTGTCACAGGGGCACATGAGTGGAAAATGAGGAGGTGCACAGGTGTAGCCAAGAGTGACTGCCTTCCAGAAACTTCCTTTCTTTGTGATAAAGCACCAAAAAGAAAATTAGCCCAGCCTGACTCAGTAGTCACATTGGTTTTTGAAAGGATGTGGTTGGTGAGGAGGGGAAAAGAAAAATAGTAATGCTACCTCCACACCTCTGACTTGGGAGACAACTTCTCTGAAGCTGAAATAGAGGTAGCAGAAGACACAAACATGACAAACTCAAAAGTGTCCCTAAGTAAGCTGAGTCCCTGCTGCCTAGCAAACAACCGCTTTCCAACGGGGGATAGCACTGTGACTGTGATGAGCTAAGACGCTCAGACTGGTGGCTTCTGGTTTAAGCGGGCTGAACACAGAGTGCTCTCAGCGTCAGATTCTTGTCTCCAGACTTGACTTCCCCAGTGACCTGACAGAACTTGATTGGGTGATGTTTATAATGTGTTGCAAGGCTTGCTGTCTTTCTCCAGGACTGCTTGTCAAAGCTGCTAACAGGATGTGGATAGGACATCTGCTGCTGTTGACTTTCAATACTGGCTGGATGTCTAGCTGCTTTTATAAATCCATTAGATGTCTACCCATATCTTCAGGGGCTTTCTGGCCAGGTCAGCTTAGACATGATTAGGAGCAAGAGCTAACAGATGAGATTTGTTTGAGCTGCCAAAAAAAAAAAAGTCTACTCAGCTGCCAGCTACCCCTGAGATGCTTGCGGTCCCCCTTGACATTGAAAAACTCCTGGAGACATGTCTGAAGTTACTGAAGACTTCATAGGGTGGAACAGAGCACCTGACCTGGGGTGTTTTTGGCCACACAAAGACAAATCCATCTCTCCTGATTGGGATTCTCCTAAAAGTGGGACATTGCTACGCTTAAGTCCTTTCCATGACCCTAGCACTATATATTTTTGTAACTTTGTCTCTATGACTTTTCTGAGGGATTGTCTAAATAGGGTGTATAGAGAGATCCCATTTTTAAGCTGTCAGTGCTCAGCTGTATCCATCACGATCACCAAGATTCTTGGCATCTCCAAGCATCTTAATACATAAAAATGGACCTTTGTGAATCTCTTCAATTCTGTATACCTGTATTGGGTCTGGCCAAGATGGAGTTATTTTTCCACATGACAGCCCTCATAGTGCAGTGCTTTGTATTGGTAGCTAGAGAAGTGTTGATGACACAGGTGCTCGCACAGCATCAAAGTGATCTCTCCAACATTCCCCCTGCCATACACCTCACCAGCAGGCTGGGTGTGGGCAAGATCT
>NW_010099028.1:0-989 GCF_000699245.1 Pterocles gutturalis | reverse complement strand
CGGATCACCGCCGGCAATCGCAGCCGCAGCGCCACGGCCGTCCCCGGGAGCATGGTCCGGGCTGGTGCCCACGGTTCCCGGAGCAGAGCGGGATCCAGCGGAGCGCGGAGAAGGTGCCCGTTCGAAAAGATTTCAATGTCTGTGGACACACAGTGGACTCGTATTTTTCCGGGTATCAATAATGCAAGTGACACCGCACCTCCATTAAAATGTGCGGTTCCACCACGAGGAAATGTTTTATGACAAAGCGCTCGCTACCTGTTGCAGCGCTTGTCAGGAAAATGATACCCTATTAATATTTTAAACTTCAGGGCTGGAAGAGGATCCCTGCGGTGTTTTATTCATCCTCGGGTAGAAGCTGCGGTCCGAGGCTTTCATCCAGCCTCCAGCAGCCCCACACTCAGCCCTGCTCTGCACACACAGATAACTTGGGCGCTGGTTCGCCCAGAGAACCGGAATTGCAGCCATGGAGCACAGGCAGAGCATTCATTCCCGAAAAACCACCGGCTCCTAAAATACTCCGAGCTCACTTGCAATCCTGCAGATCGCTAGCCAACGGCGGGTGAGGCAGGGCACGGAAACAGGCGTGAAAAACAAAACCCGGGGTGCCTCTGCGAGGTGGGATGCGCTTTGCACAACCACCCGTGTCGATAACGAGGACACCAGCTGCCAGCAGCTCCTGCCGCCCTCTTGCCTTACAGCTCAGCGTTATTAAACATCCCTCGACTGAAGCACTGAACATTGACCGTGCTGATTATCTGCCCATCAACAACTCGGCTGCACTGAAGCTGCAGCTTTGAAACTGCAGCCGCTCGGCTCTAACGTTCGGGGCTCTGACGGAGGGCAGGGAGGGGACAGAGCTCGAGATTTGCTCTTTGAAGCAGAGTCCCAAACACGTCTGCAGCATCCCGAGCTCACCAGGGTCAGCATCACCCCACGCCCGTCCACACGCAGAACCGCGGTCCCCGAGCGCGCGGACGCCGCAGCAG
>NW_010099027.1:0-5667 GCF_000699245.1 Pterocles gutturalis | reverse complement strand
GGCCTGGGGAGCTGCTTCGCGGAGATAAGAGATGATAGGGTATCCGAGATCACATTCCCACACTCTGAATTTTCCAATAATGCCAAGAGTACTGACCTAACAATTAACTGTGTTGCAAAGGGGGCCTCTTCACCTAGCCCAAAGACAAACAATGCATTTCCACAACAAAGAATACTCAGAGAGGCAAGGAAATGCCTTCAAGCAACTACTACACACCGTGCAGATAACAATACAATAGCTGCTAGGTTCTTAAATAATGATTCTTCATCAGCGGCAGCAATTTCAGAGAAAGATTCCAAAATCCCTCATTGTATTGAATTTGCCACGGATTTGCCCTCTTTACAAACTGATCCTGAGGAGGATGCTGCTTCTCCAGGGGCAGCAGCAGCAGCTGAGCTCCAGTGCACTGATACAGGCAGTAAGGCATTGCCATTCCTGCACAGCATTAAAATCAAAACAGAGGACAGCAGTGGGAACGACGAGTATGAGCCTGACCTTACAACACATAAGCTAAAGTGTGAGTGCAATGATACTAAGGATGAGTTTTACGGTGTGACTGAGAGTAATAACCAGGACGCTTTATTAACAGCCAAGGAAGATTCTGCATGCACTGAGAAAGAAACCACTTCCTTAAACCCGCTGACTCAGAGTCAGGTCCTCTCATGCACTTTAGGTACTCCAAAACCTGAGGATGGGGAGTATAAATTTGGAGCGAGGGTGAGAAAAAATTACAGGACACTGGTTTTGGGAAAGCGACCTGTACTGCAGACTCCTCCAGTCAAACCAAATTTGAAATCAGCTCGAAGCCCACGTCCTACAGGTAAAATCGAGACACATGAAGGAACACTGGATGATTTTACAGTTAACAATAGACGCAAAAGGGTAGCCAGCAATGTAGCATCAGCAGTGAAAAGGCCATTTAATTTCATGGCAAATTTTCCCTGTCCACCGTCACTAATTATTGGCAATGATGGGGATTTGTTGCCAGCTTATTCCTTAAACACCACTAAGGATTCCCAACCACCTCACAAGGCCCATCCTGTGTGGAAATGGCAGCTGGGCGGTTCTGCAATACCTCTTCCACCTAGCCACAAATTCAGGAAATTTAATTAATAAAATAGTTTGAAAAATATTTTCTTGAACCACCTTTAACTTTCTTACGTTTTTTAAACTCTGCAGGATGGTTTGTATAAGCCCATTAATGCTATACACACTTTTGGAATCCTGTTTTATCACATTGTGAAGACAGAAACCGGATTACTGTTTTCTTTACCATTACAACAGTGGTTTTTTTTTTGTTTTGGTTTTTATTTTTTGGTTCTGTTGTATTTGATGGTTGGGGTTTTTTGTTTTTGGTTTTGTTTTTGTTTTTTGTTTTTTTTTTTTTTTTCCTACATTCCACAGAGTACTTCAGGCTAAAGACTCAAGTTAAACTCAGTTATTATGGTAGAGCTGGAACACTTTACTGTTTAAATGCTAATAATGCACCAGTACCTCAATTCAACTGCTGCAAATAAATGTCAAAAGGTTGAATAATAAATATTAGAATGAGCCATTAAATTTATGCACTAGATTTCGAAAATGGAAGTCTAACTGTTAATTCAGTTAAAGTTTGTTAAGTTACATGGTTGCACAGTAAGGGTTCACTATAATTCAATGTGGCAGCAGCCTACTTTTCGGGAGCTTTGTTTTCGGGTGCAGGGGTGTCTTTTTTGCAGAGCAGTTGCACTTACTCCTTTTTCTCTGGTTTGGAAAGGCTGGGGTCGGCCTGCGACCCCAGCTCTGGGAAAAGCTGCCTCATCTGAAAACAGTAAATAAATGTGGAATTCTATTTTTGGTAAAAGGGTGTCTTTTTACTTGTACAGCCACTCTTTGCAATTGGGAAGCCTTTTTCTTTCACTCAGAGGTCTTAAATAAGGTTACTGTTACCCACTAATGTCATACTTAAGTTGTGGTCTGAACATGCCCCTTACAAACTTGCAAAGCAACTAAAATATTTGCCTGGCTAGCAGTACAATTTATGGTCCAGCCCCTCACGCTGGCTGGAGGAAATAGCAAAGCAGTAAATACAACACAGAAAGTGAAACGAGAGGCTGTGAGTGGAAAGAATACAACAAATGAGAAGACCATGTTATTCATAGTTTTTTGGCACCAAAACTCAGGCGTTTCAACCGTGTTACACTTCCCGGTTCTATCCTCATCCCTTGAAATTTGTTGTCGTGGGTTTTTTTTGCCATGCCATCCTCTCTATGTAGCAGAAACATTTCTACTGCACGTGACAATCAGAGGCAATTATCTATATTTGCACTTAATATCGAAATAGTCGAACAGGCAGACTTCTAGAGTCTGGCCCTCGGTAAGACATGCTGGTATAATGTATTGTGATGATGGAAGCAGTAAATCAAAATTATGGAAATTTGCACTGTTGAAAAGCATGCTTTAGCTTTATTTTCAATTAAAAACACTGTTTTAAAAAAATCCTGATTCCATACACTTTGAATTATTGCAGAGTTATCCGTGGTTTCCTCTCCATTTGTAAGTTCACTGTTTTTATTTGGAGGAAATACGCTTCAAGAGGTTAACTGTTTCCCTCCCTCCCCCCAACCCCTAGAAAATAAAGGGAAGGGGAAAAAAAAAAAGAAAGGCTGAAGGCCGAGGTGGAAGCAGAGCTGAGGACGGGGGAAGGTCTCTCTTGCGGGGGGGGGAGGACGGGTGCAGCAACTCTGAAAACAGCCTGAAAAGTTTGCAGCTCGAGAAAGGCAGTTATAATTGAGTTGCTGAATCAGCACAGTTTAGGATGAATAATTGCTGGTTTCTTTCTTTGGATTAGCATTTTATTTATACTAGATCATTTCCAAATTAAATTTTAAGGATTCCACTCATCGATCAATCCCGGGAGAATAATTTATCGTAAATCAAAAAAAAAAAAAAGGAAAACAAAGCAACAGTGTAATGTTTACTGTGTGACTCAAAGTCAACATTTCTGATGGCAATCCACTGCCTGGGTTTCAATTTTTTAATTCCTGCCTTTTGTGATGCCCTCTCCCAACCCCTCGTGTCTCTAAATATTCCAAGCAGTCACTAACTGATTTCAGCTCTGTTTACTATATCCACACCGTAGTTTTCCTCTCATTGTAAAAGGCCTGGTCTAAGAATACCTGCAGCCAAATATATTTAGAAAGAGTAAACAATTGCCTTTCAGTGGTTACCCTTCCCCCCCTGCACGCACATGCACACGCGCACACACACACACACACACACATCACTTTAAACTGCCAATTGCAAAAGGTGCATTGCATACTTAACCGCTCTGCTGAAATTACGATGGTCATGAAAAATCTGCTTAGTGAAGTTGTTCTGAGATGAATGTTTACATTCGTATGTTTAGAGCTGCACAGATTACAGCCTTATTTCCAGAGATCTGTAAATACGTACAAAATGTAGTGCTCAGGAAAGCCCCCATCTCTGTTAGAAAGCTGTGCCTGCTTGACAAAGGTCTTCCTTGACCAAAAAAAAAGAAAAAAAAAATTAAAAAAAAGCCAAATCCAAAAGCTACAAAGGTGCAATATGCAAACTTGAAACCTAAAATTTCGCCTTGTCAATTAAACAACGTATCACTTTCAAAGTAACTCTGTCCCCTGACCCTGTTTACTTCAAATTAGAGATATGCTGATTTGACCAGGAATTGTAAATTACAGAGGTGCCTTTTCAGGTTCCCGAAATAATCCTGTGGAGGGGGGGAGGGGGAGGAATAAGCATAAATTTATACCAAATAGGCTCTGCAGAGTTGAGGATGTGAAATATGGTGCCCAGCCCTGCCAGCAGCTCGGGAGCTCCAGGCCTGGGAGTGGGAGTGGGCAGGGAGCGCCCCAGGCCCGGCACCCACCGGGCCTCCCTGGCAGGCTGCTCCACTGGGCCCTCCTCTATGCAGGCAACATCAAAAGGCAAGAAGTTAAACAGCCAAATAATTTTCACACGTGTACACCTCAGTTTAGTGCAAGCCACTAATAAGGACATTCGCGTTTTTACTGCTGTTGGAGAAATTAACCAGGTACAATAACTCACTCGGGGGAAAAAAAAAAAAGAGGGGAAAAAAGGTATTATTTCCAATTCTGGTAGTTTGGTAACTGTTTCTGATGGCATTGTAACTATAATTGCAAGCAGAGTTCATTGTCATTTCAGCCTTAATAATATAAAGTAATATAATTGAGTTAAGTATAAATAACTAATTTTCTCCCATAAAGGTAAGTTCTAATAATGAGGAAAAACAAAGGTTTTTCTAGTGAGCCAGGTTACCGTTTTGTTGCAATGTTTACAGGAGATAAAACTTTAAATGTATTAGTAATGAATTGCCACCATTTTCCAATTCCTGGTGTACACGAAAATCAACACAATTTTCTAGATGAAAAAGCAACCGAGGGAAGTGTGTGTACTTTACAGACTATACTCCATAGGTATGTGGCACAAGTAGAGTTCATCAGTAAATTTATTGGGAAGATTTCTGCTGACAGATGGAAGACAAAGTTTTGGACTATGTTTAATTCTCTAGAGCATTAAAAAGGGAACATGTGTAATGCCTTCAGCAACGAGGTGTATTGCCTTAAAAGATGTAACTTGCCGTTTACAACAATTTACTTTAACAAGTGATTGTTCTATAACTTACACTTACTTGACTACAGTGGGATAATCTCTTTACTGGTTGTTTGCTTGAAAAGCCACTACTAGCAATAATGCAAAATAGTGGTAGCTGTTGTATGAAGTTTGCTGTTCAATCAATTCACTTGGTGATTTTTTTACGTGGTCTCTGATCTTTTTTCCTCTAACAGATTTAGTTGCCAATAAATTAAAGTTTCTGCAGAAATGAGAGCAATGCTATCATGTTTGTGTTTGTTACTGTTAACAAGTGTGAGTGGTTGAGACAGAGAGGGGTGAAAAACTGGCATTTTCAACACACCGCGGTAATCTGCAGGAATATTCTACATATGCAGTACGTTAGACAACATGAAACATGGATAACGTTGTTAATTGTGGTTTTTATGGTTAAGAGGATTGCTGGAAAGAATATGTAATGGCTCATCCTGGGATCTATTTGGTCAGCTCGGAAGTACAAAAACAGGGTGAGCGCCTGAAAATGAAAAGCAATGGTTAGCAAAATGAGGGAGGCGTTGGGATCTACCTTGCTAAAGTCAGGCTTGCAAGACACTACCCATTCCCCTGGCATTTAGCCCCACAACTGCACTTAAAGCACGGTCCAACATCTCCTGGGCCGAGTGCAGGGCTCCTGGCTGCAGGGTGGCCGGGTCTCGCTGGCGAGCGCCGCAGCCTGCCCGAAAACCTTTCGGGAAGGGACAGCTAACCAGTTTTAGGCCTTCCACGTTGCGTTTTTTCACTGCTCTGATATAATTATTTGCCGTGCCCTAGGCCCCTCTCTCCCCTCTCCCTTTCACTCCGAGGCGGCCTCACAAGCCCCCGCTTTAAAAGGCCCGAGATGTTTTGCATGAAGCGCTCACAATAGGGGTTGAGAGAATTGACAGTTTCAAAAACAAGGCGCCCTGTCCTTTCCAGATGCCGAGGACCCCTCTCCCGCACCATCTCTCGTTTGCTCCTCGCTGCTGGTGGCTTTATCCTTAGCATTGCAAATATACGGCAACAGCTGTGTTTGTAAAC
>NW_010099026.1:40780-44591 GCF_000699245.1 Pterocles gutturalis | reverse complement strand
TGATCGTCCCGTGTAGCTGAGCTGCTCCTCAGTTTTCAGTATGCTATTTTTGGCTAATACCTGTGAGAACTGTTCTTTCTAGAAAATCCTGTATATGGAATTATGGCATCTCTCCATATTTGCTGCCAAATCATGTTAACTACTTATTCTGAAAAAACTTGGAGATGAGCAGCTACCTCCCGGGACAGAAATAAGCACTGAGCCATAACAGCCTCTGAACACATGTAAATGCCACTTCACTCAATATTAAAAACAGAAATAAGTTACCAGAAGAAGTTTTGAAAGTTAAAACTGTTTTAAGAACAGTAGAAGTACTTAAGGCCTGTAATTTTCAGCCAGTTGAAACAGAGTCCTCTGAAGGGGAGATTACTCATCATCTGCAGCTGCAATTGTCATTTCCCTTTATTTTATTGAAAAATTTAGTAAACCTTTCTCTCTGCATATAAATTTCTCCTATTAAACGTATTTAAATTACTAAGTTTGATGTAGCACAAAACAGTGCAAGACTAAGCTGTATATCAACTTTTTTTTATTTCAGTCATTAGTAAATGCCTGCATGCAGTTTTGATTTTAAATTCTAAAGATAGCTAATTTTAGAATTGTGACATGTTTTAGTAAAACAGATTTAACCAGCTGGGTCTTGAAAAACCCAAAAAGACTCCCCAATCTTTCTTCTGGGGATATGACTCCAAGGGGAATAATACCTTCCCTCGATCCCATTAATGCAGCACAGGATGCTGTTGCCTTACTTTGCTGCCAGAGCACACTGCCGACTTGTATTCAGCCCTTCTCAGCAGAGCTGCCCACCAGCCAGTTTCTCCCGTTACCTCTAATTTCAGGTCTAGCAGAAGCAGCTGCTGGTGCTAGCCATAAACTGGAAATTACCAGTCTCAGTGTTATAAAAGGTGGGATAATTTTCCTGTTTCATGACCATTTTAAAGTGACTTTTTTCCCCCTTTTTGAATATGATTTATACTTCTAGTGTCTGAGAACAAGGTTTACTCCCTTGCATACCGAAGAAGTAACAAAACTGAGAGAAACCTTTCCAAATTATTTGTAACATCAATACTTACAATAAATTAAGCATACCAAGCTACTAAGTAAAGACATAAAAGTTCAGTACTGCCATTTGTTTGAGAAGCATAGCACAGAGAATGGGGTTGTGGGAAACACTGGCTTCAGGAAAGAAATGACGACATAGGAGATTTTCATTGTTTAGCCACTGTCTTGGAAGTTTTTACATATAGACGTAACCTGTGAGAAAAGGTTGGAAGAGGCAGCTGGGAAGTCAAGTGCCACCTCCTAGATGGGCTAACTATTTCTGGATCACTGCTTGCATCGCTTGCCTGCCAGAGGCTTCTGCATACAAGAAGTCCTAAGAACAGGAGCTGCAGTCAGACCAGGCCTATATTTAGCCTAGAATAGTTTGGATAGCAGCTAATGAAAGAGTAAAGACAGAGACATTTACCCTAAATATTCTGTTTTCCATCATTTGTAGCTGATGGGCCTCCGAAAATAGACAAAATTTCACTAAATTCTGGTTTTACGCCTACAACCCATTTACTCACTACAAAGCATCAGCTAAGGTTGCTGTGTTCCCTGAAAGCATAGACTTCACTTTACCAAAGATTTATGAAATGTGCCCCAATTCTATCCGAAATTATTATACTAAATGCTGTCAATATTTAATCTCATCCACCATATGAAACAGACACAAGACACCATAGGAAGAGAGGGAAACCAAAAAACAGGAAGAAAGGTAAAGCAATGAAGTACAAGTCCATCATGTCTAGCTCCCAAGTTAAATACCACAAAAAATATTGTTAAATAGCCATTTGCTACTAATTCTGCTGATGAAGTATTTTAATAGATTTCCATACTATAGCAAAAGTCTAAAAATCCTGTCTTCCCTTCCTGCAGGATCCCACCATCCAGGACAGTTAAAAGCAGATAGCAGCCGGGAGTGCTCTATAGACAGCTTATGAAGTCTCACAACCTTTTCTCTCCACCTTTCTCTCAGTTGTGTATTTGGGAAGTAGCTGTTGCAATGGGATAACTACAGCATTTTTTTATCATCTCCATAGCATCAATCTGCCCTGGCTTTCATTATGTAAGAGTATATTGTGTTTAAGCTTACCTTTACACAGGGAAACCTCCTCCTTCCACCCCTGCTGTTCTCAGACAACAGGGCAGGTTGATGTCTCACAACATTTTCCCTCAGCCTTATCTACCTCTGTCTTTAATGAGGTCTTAGTAATAGCCACAGCCTAATATGAAACGGGGTGGTGGAGACAGACAGGACCAAAAGAAAAAAACAAAACCAGATGCTGCATTACCCCAACATGCTGTTTACAGCTTGAACTGAACAGTTCTCTTTTTAACTACAGGAAGATGTCACAGGAGTTCCCCCTTTTCTGAGGAGGGGGCGAGGGGTGCACACTTTCATCTCTCCGATTACTCCTTTCAGAGCAAGGGGGTTTTGTTATGGTTTCTGGTTTTTTGGCTTTTGGTTTTTTCCCCTCCTTGAACCAGGTGTGCAGAAGTTACTGCCAAAATAGGGTTAGTGCTATGAGGAACTTGAACCTAGTGCCTTGAAAACACTGGAAAACTTCACTGTTTCCTCATCACTTAGTTCTCCTGTTTAAGGTTCAAGATTTCATGACTCCCCAGACACAGACAGCAAGGGAAGAGAGACCCAGAGCTGTTCCTCCTGCACCCCCAAAGCAGCCTAATGGCTGATCAATACACCCACATTTCAGTACCAGGGGACAAGGTCATAGTACTCCTCTAATGCATCTTCTACCTCAGTTCACTGAAGCAGTTATCCCTTGAGCCACTCACGGTCAGTCACAGGCAGTAGAGCTATGACATTTATTTCATATCTGTTGTATAACCATGCATGAATGTTCTGTTAAAATGCGTGTGACTGTGCAACTTTGAGGGCTGGTGCACTGGGGTGGGGTGACTGCTCCTACTCTCAGTGCAACCAACCACACTCATCTGAGAAAAGCTGTTAAACACACAATGTATCAGGAGAGATACAGCAAGCTGAAAGCACACAGCTATGAAATTCCTGCAAGATCACTGAAAGAGAGCACCTGGCAGAGATGTTTTTCCAGGTCAAGTTATCAAGACTAGGAAAGTAAAGCAGGAGAAAGACAGGACAAGTCCTGCAAAGGCTCAACTACCAGTTAAGATTTTGCCTCCCTTCCAAACTTTTTATTGAAATCTATCTCAGCAAGGCTTTTCATTTTTCTCCATTCTGCCTACAGTTTTATCTACAGAAAAGCATCTAGGCTTGACGGAGGCATGTTCACATTAAAGATAAGGCACTACCCCTGAAGTCAGGTAGACTTTAATTTCCTGTTATAAAGCCCTCTGCAGAGGTACAGGCTTCTCAGATGATGGGAACTGGTACTTCAAATGGGTAGCCATTTAAAGACAGGTTGCTGAAAACAGGTGGGACAGGGCTCAAACTCCACAGCTGCCAGACCTCCCTCCAGCAGCAGCCAGAAAAGAGGGCACAAGTGATGCAGGCACTTGGAATTTCATCAGTCCCTGCCCTTAGGCACCCACCTTGTCAGCAGAGGAGAGCTGTAAGGGAAAGGAGATGGAAAAACATAAACATGGTTGAGGGAAAAGAAGGAAGAATCTAGGCAATTTAATTATGCAGAGCCTGCATATGAAAATTTGAATATCTGATTAAGTTTAGCAATGGGCAGAGGGATTCTACACAATTCTTGTACATCTTCCTGCAGAATATGAAGTAAAGCAGCACTACAACTTAATAATTTATGTCAGAGGTCTTGCT
>NW_010099026.1:0-40764 GCF_000699245.1 Pterocles gutturalis | reverse complement strand
TACGGATCAAACATCTAATGGAAAAAAAACAACACTGCGCAAGTTCAGTAGCAGCTATCAGGGCTCAGATGGCACTTTCTTCCATGAATGATTTTTTGCTGCTGGTGTTAATTCAGAAGGACATGAAAGTCATCCAAAATAGTAACTGATGGCTGGTGTTCTCTAAACCCAGTTGAACTTACCTTATTAAAAAAAAAGGCTCTATTTTAAAAAATAAGACTTCTTGTACTTTTATTATACCTTATAAAGATACACAAAGCAGGTCAGTACTAAGGCAACCACATGTCTTCTGAGGGCTACAGAGTTCTCAACAGACACCTGTGCACACCTGCAATTGATTTTAGTGAGGTTTTTCCCTTAATCCAAAGTTCCTGAAAAGGACAAATCCCTAACATCTTGCCCCACCCCTCCACTCGTTCTCAACTACTATTACATATTACATTTCTGATTGTAGGAAAGTATTACAGTCATGCAAACTGTGACTCTTCAATTATTCTTATAATTTACTATCTTTACCTTTCAAGCCAGGCTGCTCTTTTCTAATACATTAAGCTGCCCTTGGTAGGAAAAAAAAAAGTGTCACCCAAAAGGGTTTCATTCACTTTTCAGGCCAACTACATCCCCAGCCTGTGCTGAAAACCACAGCCAGCACAACAAAAATCACCACCACAAGTACTTGGTTTTTCCTTTTTAAACAGGCAACCGACAACTTATTTTCCCACTGAAACAGTTACACAATGGCTATATGTCAAATTTGAAAAGTTCTCAAAATTTAAAAGTCAATGAAAGCCAGATTCTAGAGGGAGACAACATGGGTAAAAAAATATCAATACACATGATATTTTAATACAAAATATTAGCTTTTTTCTTTTTTTTTTTACACAAGTCAGTTTTTTTAAAATATAGAACCTTAAAAAATGAACAAATTGCTATCTACACACTATAAACACTTTTTTGTGCTCAGTTTGATCACGTTATCAGAACAATTTAAACACCAGTCCATAGTTTAAACACTGCCTTGAAGTTTTATGAAAACTATGCCGCACTGTGCACTACCATTATTATATGTACAGTGTGAAGCGCCTTCTTTCAGTTTTAATACAGTAGTAGAAACTGTTGAGTTATCAGGTTCTTTGTGGAAGGATGTCACATTCTACTCATGCTCATGACAGATTTGCGTTACATTTCAGTGGCACTGGTATGAGCAACCACATGTAATTCTGTGATTGTTCACTGGAAGAATGTCCATTACATATTCTGGAAGTACAAGTTCTTCTGCTAGATAAAAGAAAACTTGTTATTGTTAGTTTAGGGGAAATACTAGCCTGATTAGCCAGAATTTAACAATTTCTAAGCACTGAAATAAATTTTGATTTCTCAAAGTTGAATAAAAGTAACTATCGCATTTTCATAGAGATGAACTACATAGCAGGTACATCTCAGGAATATTTGTAATGGCCCATTTTTTGAACCCACAGAAAGGAAAAAATTTCCCTCTAAGTTGGAGGTCTTAAAAGGTCTTGTTTTAGTAGTAAATCATCCACAAGTTGCAGGCTGTTAGCCAAGTAGATTTAGGATGATTTACTTGCATTACAGTAATTTACACAATTGAACTTTATGCATACAGTACAAAACTATGAACAAAAAGGTGAAGCAAACTTTTTTATTTATATTCAGGTAAAAACATTAACCTGATGAAGTAAATTATTGCAGATTTGAGAAATCAGCACATAAAACAGTAGGACAGAGCATTGCTTACAGGTGCTTTATCTGTGTCAAAAGACAAAGGCTGAACTGTTTGTTCCAAGCTAGCGCTGGGGGGGGGGGGGGGGGGGGAGGAAAAAAACAAAAAACAAAACTACAAAAGTAACCAAGAACTTAGATCAAGGACAAGAAAACTGTTTACTCAAACAGGGAATGGAACAACTAACTTGTCTTTTAAAAAACTTTACATCAATTCGAAATGCTCTGGCCTTACCACAATACACACTGGCCAGCCCAAGCTTTTGGACTTCAACTACACGAAAGAAATAATTCTTCCTAGCCTCTAGTAAGAGGCTTTTGCTGCCTGAATCACTGTGTAAACAGCTCTAGAGCATTGACTGGTAAAGACTGTCGCCATTATATCCTACCACTACAGTAAAACTATGCTATAAGAAAGGTTCTACCTAGTTACAAAGGCTGAATTATATTGACAATATATATTTGATTTCAGTAAAATTTAAATTATCTTAATCAGAGAAAGAGGCATGGAGCAGTTAAATGCCCATGCTAACCAAAACGTAACAATTGTTGAATGTTGCACACAAAAAGAACCAAGTGAATTGCACATCAGACAATCATGAGGATGGGTAAAATTAAGAGGCAGGTGAGGGTACACAGAACTAGTCTACTAAACTATAATCATCAAATACATGGTGTATTTTAATTTCTGTACTTATGTACAAAAGTTGTCTTTGGAGGAAAAACTTCAGACTTAGCTAGATGGATACACACAGCCCAGTATTAAACTGCACAGCGACATTTATTGTTCCAGCCTGGAAAAACATCCCTTTTTAAATTTCACACAGCAAAGCAAGTTAAAAACTTCACTCATCAAATAAATGATAATTTAAACAAGAACTTGCTAAAGAAACCTTGTCACAACAACTTTTAGGGCCTGATCACTTTAAGTCCATAGGGGCCTTTAATGAATATCAACCAAGTGTCTTTGTTTATAATCTGCAAGCTGTTTTTCTACAACAAGAAGGCGTAACATGTTTCCTTGACTCGGGTGATATTTAGAAAAGAATCACAAGTTTCTCTTTTGCTGTAACAGGCAGACATTGCATTTTTAATTGTGATCAGGAAAGATGGAATGACTGCTGCCCTTCTCTTGCAGCTATCAAGAGTTTTTCACGCATTATCTCAATAGTTGAATAGTCCGGCAATTTGAGATAGTTCACACAGGTCATTACTGAGGGTAAGAAATCATCTGGGTTCTCTGTAGACTCAAATGTCTTGCGTACAATTGTCAATGGAGGATTCAAACTTCGAAAACCTATTAACGAGAAAAGACATTCTGCATAAGGTTGTTCCTCTTAAAAACTCAGAGTTAACCATGTAGAAATCTAACAGTGACAGAAGCATGCACCTCACAACTGACTTCTTAATCTGTTTTTAAAAGTGGCTTTAAGGTCATATAGGCAAGCTAAAAAATACCCCAAATCTTTCTGGAGATTAGTTTTCCAAGATGAATTTTAAAAAAAAGAAATAAGCTAAAAACATCGAATTTTAATTCTATGTTCTGTATGTGTAAAAAAAAAATGTTATGATTGGAGTAGGGTTAAGAGTCTGTTGGTTTTATACACATTTTCTAATTCTCTGAAATTTTCTGACTGCTGTATATTACTTTTTTACTCCAGCTGAGGTTTTTATATGCCTAACTCTCAATCCTGTCTGCACCATCTCTTCCCAAGAGAACTCCAAACAATTAAAAAGAAAAAAATCAACTCTTTCACCCTAACCCCGAAGGAAGAAAGTACGTAATGGAACAGATGCATAAATTCCGCTTTCACCTGCAAGGCGTTCAGCTGAGAATACAGTAAAATGTGTATTCTATAATGGTCCCTAGTAAAGACAGTTTTCCTCACTGCCTCTCATCTACATTCTGAAATTCAAAAGAGGGAGAAATAAAATTTTATCACAATGCTAGTATCTTCTCCTTTCTAGAAGAGATTGTTTCCCGGTAGAAATGCATCTTTTTGTTGTTGTCATAACTTAACGCACCTCTAGACAAGGAATACAGTATTAAGGGGTTTCAGTTTTGTTTAAATCTTGAACTATTTTTTTTGCTCTCCAGTTGGTTATCTGGTAGCATAAATTAGAACTGGCAACAGTCAATTGAATGAAGTGTCATGAGATTGACACAAAGTTGATGAGAATTCTACCTGAAGTCTACCCAGCCACTTCTGAAACTAGTAATATCCAACAAGTAAGAACCTCTAAAATACAGTTAAGTAGTTTTTCCTATACTGAAATAATCCATTTATTCTGAAATGCATTAACAAGACTGATTTCATATAAAGCAATATGGAATTAACAAAACTTACCTCCTACAGGCAGTCTGGGGCTACCTGTCACAAACTGAAGAAAGAGTCTTTGCTGCTCACTATCAAAGCTACTGAGAATTTCAAAGAGATACTTCACTGCTCGACTAAAAAGGGGAAAAAAAAGCAAGCTATTATTTTGCTTACAGTTAAAATCACTGTATCAAATTCATATTCAGTGCAGTATGAATAAATTTCATATAATTCCTTTAGCTTGAGTAACAGTATATCAAGATTATTTAAATACATATTTTCTAGTGCTAATATTTATTTATTAACAAGACCAAACACCATATTACCTGTCATGTGTATAACCGTGATCTGGCCTGCAACACTCCATTAAAGTCTTTGCATCCCAAGTGTCCGTTTTACTGCCACACAAGAGCTGCTCCAACTATAAAATTTAAAAAAAAAAACCAGGAAAGTAAGTTTTCCACTTCAGAACTCGAGGCAGAACAAGCACTATCCGTTCTGACTACTATTACAGCATTCTAGTTTCTGGAATGGCTTGCTGCAAAACAACCTCAGTCACCCCAAGTGATCCTCCCAAATTCTTTGAATGCAATGCCTTCTCATCCCAGTGACAGCCTCATTTGCTGAAACTGCCATTGCATAAAATCCACTACCACATGAGATGCCGAGTACATTTCTTAGAACAGAGACAGGCCTAATAAGCAGTTTACACTGGAGAATCAAAAATGCCTTTACTTTTTGGAAATTTCACCATTTTCGACAAAATCTACAGGAACAGGAAGATTAAGTGTTTACAACTGCTTTTTAAAACTAAGCTTTTCTTTCTAAGAAAAAAAAAATCTATCATTAGACAGAAACAGATTTGTCAGACAGCAGTTTTGTATCTAAATTACTTTGCCTCTTCTTTCCACGCACTTGGGCAAGCAGAGATGACAGGCTACAACCAAAACATTAAAAGCTTCTACAGACATCCTTCTAGGATACATGAGGAGTTCTAAAGCCCAAATCTCAATAAAACCAGAGGTTTGACACATCTAGCTGTTCTGTTCACAAACAAAAGAATTTTACAAGTTCTTCATAATAGTTTAGGAATGGTTGTAACATAACAGTTCAGTCCACTTAAGACTAAGAATTTTACAAGGAAATTTATATGGTGGGTAGCATGAACAAGGCAAGACCAGCTATCCTTATTCTCTACCCCTTCATCTGAATTTCCTCTTACTGTCTATAAAGCTTTGTTAAAGAGCTGACTACTTTTTTTTTAATAGAACATACAGCTAGCATCCACAGCTGTTAAAAGGTATTGCAATACAAGGAATTAAAGTATCCATACCAACAAAGAGAGTCTGCATATAAGTCTAAACACTATTATTAGAAAAGCTGAGTACTCAATTTTAAAGACAATGGAGCTGTTCGTCATAAAAGCATCAAATAAATGACCACGAAACACAGAAATCTTTAAGTACATAATTTAAAGGACACCAAGTTTTACTAATATGCATCACAAATAAAATGTAATCAGACTCTGTCACAATTGCACTGCATCCAGTGCATACCTAGGTTGAGACTGTCCATACATAGAGATGCAAGGCTATAAAAGCATCAGTAAAAACACTTTTACCAACCTCCTCAGGATAGAAGTACTGAAGGTGACTGAGGGGGAAGACTGATTCAAATCCATCTCTGAAGGAGTCAAACTGTCTGGCAACACCTTCATTTAGTGCCCAGAATATAACCAACTGTAAGGAATTAAACAAAAAAAGTATTTTGAACAAAGGAAGTGCAGAATGATCACTACCGTACAAAAGACTACAGCTGCAGAAAAAACCCTATGGAAGCCTGGCCACATGCTCACTGTAGCTGTGGCAGAATCTGAGCTTTGATCCATGGAGCTGCTCTACAGCATTGCTGCATTCTGCCTTAATTCATAACCTCATACTGCTGTGTGTGCATGAGTGCAGCGCTGCTGCAATGCAACTGACATAATTTGTTGGGTTAGCTCTTTACAACTTTCTCATGTGGCCTGTCACTGCAAATTAGCAAGAATCCTTTGGTGTTCAAACAACCCCATGTTTAGAATATTCTAAGCATGCAACTCATGGAGAGTTCAAGCAACTTATTTGCCTTTATTTTTCATTTAAAAAAGGTTAATACATGGCATTCAGAATAGCTGGTTAAACTGATCCTATTTAACAAAATATTTTAAAACAAATCTAAGCATTTATTAGATATTTTTAGAAGCCTAACCTAGATGTTCTCTCTGTACACTGAAAGCTATTTAAAATTCAGCAGCTTAAACAGAAATCCTTAGGGCATCATTGGGAGTATTATATTAGTTTCCCCCATGGAAACACATAGATCCCTTTTCTAATATATAGTTACAGAGAGTAACTTTACTGGTTTTGTTATAATAAGTTAGCTTAATATAAGAATACACAGGAAAGAGAAATAATTTCATGTTACTGGGATTTGGTAAGAATTGTAAGGCAAAAGACAGTAAGACAGTAGTCTAGGCTTTTTGTGCATTTTTTTTTTTGTTCTGTTTTTGTATCTGTAGTTACCCTCTCAGGATTAAATTATTCCCTCTCAGGATTAAATTATTCCAAAGTGGACAGCACATACTGAAACAATAATCTCTAGGGGGGAGGGAAGGGGACATGACACAAACAAGAGCAAACTTCTTTTGACTCTCCTGCAGCCAGTATTTCTCCACTAAATTAAAAAATATATTACACATGGCAGATTGCATGCCAAGTTCAAATTCCTTTGTCAGGTAGTGCTACTGATGATTACACTTGCCTTGGATATTCTCAACTCTAACAGGAAATGAAGGGTGGTTGTAAAACATGTGTTGTCAAAACACAGCTCCTATTTTTTAAATGCGTTAAAAGCTCTGACCTGGAATGCTGAGAAAACCTTTGAAAGATATCGAAGGATGCATCTGAATACGATTAAAACCCTCATTGACAGTGCTGGACTCCTGAAGCAAGTATTTAACCCTGTCCCAATAAGTGAAGAGCTGTTTCTTGAGGCAGCTCTCAGATATGGAAGTCTATTAGGATCTGTTGATAAGCTTTCCTACAAGAGTTAGGCACTGAATTTCAGGAAAGATACATACCCATACATACCCCTACTTCTACACATCAGGTTGCAATGCTGAAGAGCAAGCTGGCAAGCACCAGTAGCACGGAAGGCTGTTCTACTGCATTCTATAACATAGACTATCCTATGGTTATTCTAGCAGCAGAGTTCCTGACTTAGAATTGTGATTGCTTTTTATGACCAGGAGTGTGTAGCAAAATAAAGCTACACTGTATTCTTTTGGATTCAGAGAAGAGATCAAACTGCTACACAAAAAAACCCTCCACTCCAAAAATTTTTTTGCCCACAAATTTAGAACAAGCAAGTTGGCCTCTTTCTTTATCGTACAGGGGAGAAGGAAAGAAAAAAAGAAAGAGATAGTAACATCTTTCACTCTACTGGTAGCTGAAATAGTTCTACTTTCTGATAAAGGTAGCCCCTGTGGCAACCGTCCTTAGAGAAAAAGGAGGTGGAGGGTGGATAGACATGACTGCAGGAGAGGCATGAAGAATAGCAGTAGGATATTCTAGCTTTATAAACCACTTTTAAAGGTAATCCACACACAAGATTTTAACGAAAATGACATTTTCAAGAGCAGGGCAGCTGACCCACAGGGAACTATACAGGCTAGCTGATTAAATATACTGTTTCTAAATTGCAATTCATCATACTTGAGACACACAGGACAACAATTTTCTGAGTCTTTTCCATTTCCTTGACATCAAATCTGTAATGCTAATCACTGGGATCTAGTTTAAAGTCTCCTCTATAAGGCAGGAATATAAAGACAAGGACAGAAAAACTGCACAGGTGTCCTTTAAAGAAAATAGTCCCAAAAGTTGTTTAAAAGAAGCAGAAAGCAAGCTTTCTGTAGTGATCTGCTTTTCCTTTACAATGCCAGAGGCCTGCAATAGGACAACTATAGGACATCTGAGATGCCTGCAAGCCTTTCTCAGCATATCAGATACCCGACGTGTTACCCAGAAGAAAAAAAAACGACTCAAAACTGTACAAAAATCAGACTTGAAAGCAACCTTGCTCAGCTTTCCTCAGTAAACAGAGACTGCAAATGCTGCTTCTAATAAACTATGGTTGTTGGCATAGCCCATCTGTAAGTCTGCAAACAGCTTTATATTAAAATGTTTAATTTTAAGTGATTCTTGACTAGCAGAATTTGCTTTCACTAAATAAAGATATGAGAACTGGATATGTGCACAACACCTTGAATCTGACAGATGAACCACAAGTGCTCAATATTCAGTTATAAGGATGATATAATAGCTTTGCAAAGTTCTCAGTTGATAACCAGCCCCTTACTGAATCGTTTCTACCCAAAATATCAGCTATGTTTCTTATCAGTGCTTGAATATCTTAACAGCCCTCAGAATGAAATTGGCAGACTAACCTGTCAGAAAATGCATTATTTAGGAATTGGAATAATGTCTTTTTCGTGATGCAATCAATCATTCTTACCTCCACTCATGACTTCATGTGATAACACTGCATTCTTCCTGCTTTTCCTCATCCATTTTTTCAGACTGTTTTTAACCTGTTTGCTTTAACACTTTCTTATGCAGAAACTATTTCCTACCCTTGTTGAGCAGTATCACCCCTTCTGTTTTTCTACATTTTGTGTCCCTTCTGACTTAGGAATAAATCAATATGCAAGTGTACTGTCAAATTATTATGGCACTGTTTTGTGCTCTGTTTCTTACCTATTTTTTTTTATGCTTTGGGGGTTTTTTGGTTTTGTGGGTCTTTTTTTGTGTGTGTGGGTTTTGTTGTTGTTGTTTTGTGTTGTGGTGTTTGGTTTTGTTTGGCTGTTTTGTTTTTAAGAAACTACTGCTCTAATTTTGACTTGCAACTGAGGTAACATTTTCTTAAGTCTGTCTCCAAAACATTTTACTATTATTATAGCAGTTCAAAGCCCACTGAAGAGTGGGTAGCAGGTGCTAAATCACTATTGCAAACAAATTCATTATCAAACCCGAATGATAGAACTTGTTGAAAGATTATGACAGTCCATAGCTCAAATTACTCCACTTGCTACACTTTTTATCCAAAAAGCCATACTTGACAACTTCATTAGGTATAAATCAGACATTTTTTACTATAAAATTTTCAAGTCAGGTGCACTGACTATGATTCAAACAGTTTTTCTGTAGTAATAAACTAGTGTAGGACAGAAGCAATCAATAGGAAAATTATTGCTATGCCCAGTTCACAAGAATGAACTGAAACATATACAGAAACAAACTACTTGGGAGCAAGGTGAGAAAGAATAAAGAAAATTTTAGTCCTAGCTTTGCTTTTACATACTCTGAGATACTCCTCTAAATTGTGGATGGTGACTGGTGTATCTTTTCCCCCTTTTTTCAGTTCTATATTAGGAAACCCAGGAAGTGTGAAGTCCAGCCCTAGATCTTCCACTGAGCAGCCATTCATAGTCAGAGCCTCCAATGCATACTGTAGACTTTCTTTGGTCTGAAAAATTAGAAGTGAAAACCAGTGAGAACAATTCATTCACATTAACTAATCTGAAAGTTATGACTTCTAAAGCAGTTTTGACTAAGGAAACATTTCTATAAGAATATTACTATTAATACTGTTACAGCACTCCTTGCTTTCCCTCTATATTTTTCATACATAACAGGAAACCAAGACAAACCAAATAAACTATCTTAATGGATAAACTTTAAAGATCATTTAGTATACTTTTTCTAGCATTTTGGAATTACTTTAACTTCTCACATATTATTTATTTAGAAAATACTATTGCAAGAGAAGGAGATGTGCAATATGCTAAGCCTCTTAGGCTATGTTTTTTTCCTTAGAATAGTTAGTGGCATTCATATTTGCCATGCATACTGACATTTTTCAGCTTTCATTCATCAGGTTTCAGGTTTTTCAATCTCTTGTTGGGAAATTAAAAGTGGTGATGAAGGAGAGAGAGAGAGACAATGAGGTGAAGAGGAACAAATCTTGCAATAACTTGCCCACAATCTTGCAATAACTTCACTAGTAACAAAGCAGACGTATTAAGAGTATAAATTAGGTTATTACCACCTACCATCTCTTAACATTGGATGCTAGCAAAGAGCGTGCATGCCAGAGACCTTTTATCACTACTCTGCAACAATGAATGGTACTATTTTTAGCTGAGTGGATAACCTTGAAAAATTAAGACTCTTCTGTATCTATAAAAGAACCTGTATGCTCACTTATGAAGCCAGTTTGCACCAGTTTTGCACACAGCTTTCAGTAGCGGAGGAAAAAACCCAAAAAAGACACTCCTAAGAAAACCTAAAAATTTTACTAAACCAACTGATAAAAAAAAAGTTAAGCCTTTTGACTGTTCAAAAATCAAGGACAGATTTTTTTCCTCTACTACTGAATTTGTTCGTCTTTTCAAAGTAAAACAAAAAGAGAAGTTACATTCGGCAAACATCTGACAGTTTTAGCCATTTCTAGCCTGTGTTTAATCACACAGAAGAATCCCATAATAAATTTCTCAAGTTAGAGTCTAATTACAAAAAGATCATGTTATAATTACTAGCCAGTGATTTAGTAACATTAAAACTACTCCTTTTATTAGAATGAAGTCATTGTCACTATTGCCATCAGTATTAAGCACTATCATACACTCTCAATTACGGCTACTTCATAAAATCCAAACATCTGAAGACGCACTCTTCCATTTCTAGGGTTACTTTCCCACCTGTGTTTTGTCCTGTTCAAGTCTTTTCTTCTGTCTCACAATATCTTCAAGGTGATATATTGATTTGGCTACTACTGGATCAATACTGAACAAGTCATGTGATGTCAAGGAAGTTTCCTGTCGTAACATCCATTTATAAAAAGGAAGTCCAAGAGGAAGGTCCACCTGGAAATTGAAACTTTGTTTAGTACTGAACTGTCTTCCAAAACTAACTTTCACTGTTTTATCTCTTGACTAGGTCTAAAATACTGTTTACTAATTCATAGTTCTGGTACACACCAAAACACCACCTCTGAACATCTTCACCTAAGAAATTTAGAGTTAAGAAAACACAACTGACTCCCTAGTGCATATACATCAGAGCAATCAGCAAGCTAGCAGCTGGAATAATAATAAGCCCAAAATTACCCTGAAAGACTGAAGAGAGATTGCAATACATGGCAGGCAATGGCTTTTCCTTTTTTTTTTTTACTATGGTCTCAAAAGCCACAGTAAAGGTCTTCAACATACATTACCCTTTCCCCCTCAAAAACTCCACTACATCTCCCCCCATCCCACCCAAACTGCTAGAGCTGAAAATAATTCCATGCAATTCTTAATGCTACCTTTTCCCCACAGTCAGAACTATAATTTTGCTTTAACCCTTCAGAATCACACTTTCATTTTATTCTCACCAGTCTAAAATCCATGATTGCCTTGGCCATGAGTTTTCCCAGAAAGCGGAACTTCATTTTAACTTTAGCAATGTGAGCTGGCTTGGCTGTTCTGCCAAAAGGAAGTGCAAAAAGGCCTTGAAGGTTATGGATGTACTTGGTACCTTCCTGGCTTCCTGTTGATGAAGAAAAAAAAAAGTTCAATGTATACACTGCTAGTTTCATTCCAGATGCAAATCTGAATGCAGCTATCTGACAACAACAGCCTAAAGTTTCCTATAAAATTAAGAAAACCCACAAATATAACAACACACTATCATGAGGCATATTATCTGACCACAAACTGAGGTGCTCTTTCAATCAAAGCCATTCATGTAATTAAAGTAAACTTAGAATGAATCCAATATTAGATAACATTGATAGTTTAGGTAGTAAAACATTTACCTTTTGGATTGGCTAAAGTCACTTCTTCTCCCCTCCAAAGGCCTAAGTCTGCTCTCTGCAGTTCCTGAGATACAAGTGCATAGAACTCTAGCGTTGGGCCTAGGCCTGTGCCAACCTTCAGGAAGGAGGGAGGATATGGGAAGAGGAGGGGGAATGAGATAAATAAATGAGTCCATTAGGTCAGTTCGAACATCAAAATCTTTACTAAGTCTGAGAGATATAGTACATCATTGGCTATAAAGATTGCATTGCAAAAAGTGTCCAGATAACCCAACTACACCAACATTTACAATATGACTGAGACAGCTTGAAAAGACCACATATCAAAAGGGAATAGTAATGGAAATAAAAGTATTAACCACCTAGTGATCATACTACAGAAGAAACATACACGGTTGTTTGCTTAGAGTTGGGAAAAAAAATGTGCTCTGCAGAATAAGACTGATTATGAAATTTAGTAGATCAGAAAAGAGTTTCTCCTAGGAACTAAAAATCACAAGTGGATTAGGGATAATTAGGAGATAAGATTTTGTGGCCCCAGCAATATGAAGGGCCAAGGGTCTGACCAAGTCATTCTATCAAAGTTGAAGCTTTTTTGTATTAATCTTCAGTAAAAAGGGGTTAAATTAGACTGCATTAATATTACTTACTTCATTCTCATACTGGATTTCCAACATGGCTCTTGAACTGCCTAGATCCTGCATCACAGATTCTGCCTGTTTCAACAGCTCATCTCTGTTCACAGTGCGCTACACATTAAAGAAGTTTTAAGTAGTGAAATTATGTCTGTAAGTCCAGCTCCCAAGGCAGATACAACAGGAAAAAAATCAGTTATCCAAGTTTTTCCACCCCATATGCTAATAGTTCCACAGTTCAACCATTTGTCAGCTTACACTTCGATAAAGTAATTCTTGCTTCTACATGAAAACTGACTAGAATTACAGTGTTCCATATAAAATGAAAAACCAATGCCTTACATTTGTAGCAGTGTAACTAAGAGGTACTACTCTTGCCCAGAACCTGTCAGTAGGACTGTAACATAGCAGAGAAGTGTTGTCATGCGATGTTACATGCCTCGAACTAATATGTGGAGAAGAAAACCCAGAAGAAAGATACTAAAATCCAGCAACCTAAAAGAATAATCTTATACCCTGCCTTCGCAGAGTCTCTAGTATGGGAAGTGGCAGGTTTCAAAAAAGAAACAAAACAGACACCCAACCCTTCCCCCCCAAAAAACCAGTACTGGGATTCCTACATTTTGGAATTTATGTTCTAGTTGAACTAGATTCTCATGTTTCTTATCTTTTTGCCCCAGAGATATTCAATATCATACAGAAGATCTTAGTTTAAGTTAGCATCTCTCCAGACTCAAGGCAGACACCCAAGACTCCCTCAATTTAAAACAGTCACAGCTTAGTTCTATTATGTTGTGACACAAGGTTTCATACTTTCCTAGAATACCGCAACATGGTTTTTGTTTATTCAGGTAACACTTAAGGGTCTAAATGCTATTGCTGGAATTATTCTGAAATTCTACATAAAGGAAAACAGAGGTTTACAAGCTAATATATGGAAATATCACGAACATTACCTAAAAATTAAAGTTCATTCCTGGAGCATAGTTTCAGAAGTTATGTAAAGACTCAAATTCAAAATTATGCAGGATGGGAAAAAGCAGTGTAGCATCCTCTAGCCCCTTCTGCCACCTGGTGGCAGAGAGCTGGGAGACATTGTGCTTTCTACTCAAGGGTTTTCAAATGAATAAAACCAAACCACCCCTTCATCTGTATACTATCCAAACCTGAAGTTTCATAAATAAATCTTGCCCGAAATTATATATATATATATATAAAAATAAACAGATCATTCATTCCATTTTTAGACATGATATACCTACTTTTTTCCTGTCCAGTCGCGGTGCCACTCTGCTATCCTGAGAATCTGATTGATTGATTTCTGGATTTGTATCCAGTAGTCTTTGCATGGCTCGATCACGATCAAAAGCAGTTACATAAAACAGCATTTGACGGGTATCAAATGGAAAGAAAAACGGGCTGTAAAGAGCATTGGATTAGTTAGCTGGGCTGCAACTAGGATCCATGGCTACAGGTTAGTTTAAAACACCATAGAAATACAGTATGCCTGAAATTAGTGCTTTATCAAACATTGTGGTGAAAGCCATATTGTATTTTCATATCAGAAAATAAATATTTTCTTACCTGTTCAGACATGTTTTGTAATTTGTAAATCTAACTTAGATCAAAGATTTTAAGAAGGTGGCTTAAGCTCCCATATTTGGGGGTAGGAAGGCAGGGATTAGAAAAGAATCTGCCTACAGCAGCACCAGCATTCTACCTTCCGTTATTTTCAAAAAACACTTTGAATAATCTGTGAAAGACTACCAGAGAAACATTTTATCAGTCCTACTGTTCGCAAACACTGTAGTCCTTCACTGACATTGAAGTGAAAAAGCATGTTTATAGAACAAATACTGCTACAGATATTTGTAGAAGAATACACATTCACACTCATCAATTGTTATCTGGAATGTTTACAAAGAAATTTAGAGATCTTATTTTAAAAATGAAAAACTAAATACAGTTTCTCTAGAGTATGTATTTCCAGTCAGTTGTTACCAACGTTGTTTCAATAAACATGCTCGAAAAATCCAAGAATGTCAACTCTGATTTCTCATTCTTTCAAGTGCAAGAGTTTTACAGCTTATACTCTGCATCAAGATACTACAAAGTACTATAAATATGGCTTTATAAAAAATATTTCCAACATTTTAATCAGTAATTATAAAAGTTTTCCTTTGTACCATATTGAATATGCCAAGATATAGTGTTATAACAAAAATCCCATTAAGAAGTTAACAGGAGAAAAAATAACCTGAATAATCAAGTACTATTATTCCAATGAGAAAACCTCAAATTGCTCAAAAAACTCCTGTAAGAAGCAGTCCAAACTTTGTGGCTAGTCTATCCCTCCACATTTGGTTTAAACTATGCAACATAGGTGTAAACATTCATTGAAGCGTAACTTGAAGAATTCTGTGACTACATTTTACTAATCTCCAGCATTTCCAAAACCCTTGTAAAATATGATGCAGCTGGGCTGCCCAGCCAAGAGGCCTACTGAACTCAAATTAGAAATACTATATGGTAAGCCATTCATACCATGTTTTTCCAAGTTCTGTCAGCCAAGTTGGTATGTTTCCTGTCATAATTACCAAAGGATCCTGAAGCTGCCTGTTTGCTTTTGCTGTCAGTTTACTGTTGATAAACTCTGATGTTGGTATTATCTCCTTGCAGATTGCATTCTGTGTTAAAGAAAAACAACGCACTTCTAGTTAAAGAAATACCAAGCCTCTGTTAAGAGATTTTCTTATGCTTCTAATTTGCAAGAAAAAAAATAAGCTTCCATTGTCACTTTGGTCATAGAGAGTTTAAGCCATGAAAAAAAGACTGAGTAGATCTCTACTATTCATTTTATTTTCAGGAATTATGTTGCTTTTTGAACTTAAGGAAGGAAAAAAGCATGGGAAATGTGTTTCACACACTATAGGGGAAATATGATTTACTATAAGAATGGAAACATGATTGACTAAAAATTTATAGCCTTCACTTTACCAGAAGTTAGAGAAATTAGAGAAATAGGTAGGGGGAGATTATAGTATTTGCATTACTCTGTCTTGGTGGGGGGTGGCAGCAGACAAGGGAAGAAAGCTATTTTAAGGTGCTTCAACACAGTTATCTGTATCAAGTACAAAAGTGATTTTAAAAGTGCTCTACTCACATCATACAAGTAATACCAGTATCGACTGATAGCATGTAGAACTCTCAAAAGAAGAATAACATCTAATGAGGGGTCTTCAAATGTTATGTTTTCAGGTGGAGTAGATATGAGGTAAACTTCTAGGGGATTTAATACTGAAGGGCATACACCATCTAGCAAGAAAAAAAGAATGTTATCAAAACAAATCAATTAGAAGTCTTCCTAAGACTGAGTTATCAGGACCCTAGGTAGTCATGGCATTCACTTAACTACAACAGTTAGACAATTCAGTATGTACCTTATTTTTAGTTTTAATACACACATACTTTTCTTACACTATGCTCTCTTAAGAAGTGTTGTGTCTCCCTCTCCTTTCAGAAATTTCACAAATCTAAACATATTAGCAAGGCAACACACTCACCATGCCACAATTCATCATGCTTTTTAGAATTTCTAGGGGAAGTCTTCGTGGGAGCAGTTTGTGCTCTTCCTCTTTTACCGCCAACACAGTCCTTATTACCATCTTCATCCTCTCGCACAGGTTTGTACCTAAAAAGTATTTAAAAGTTAAAAACATGTTTGTGAAATACTAACTTACATAGAAACAAAAGCACTTATAAAAGCCTTAGTTCTTTGATTACCATTTACTTGAATGACAGTCAAAAACAGAAAGACAAGAACAAGGCATTTGGACACGATTCAGCCTTTGAAGCTAGGCCCTCAGAAGCAAAGTATGTCATGGAGGAGGAAAAATGGGGACCCTCCAGCTCCATGAACTGGAAGAGAAGCAGAAGGTATAGACAAAAAAAATGAAGTAGTTTGGTTTTTGGTTTTGTTTTGGTTTTGCATAACACATTTAAATACTAGAAAGAAAGAGACACTGCTAAATGTTAAAATGTTTGGCACAGTCAGAGGTCAATACTGCTCCTTGCAAAGTATGTACAGAGAATACATACACCTGCACAGCAATCAACTATGAAAAACAGTATTTTCACTGCAGACACATTCTCTATTGTTTGTGGTTAGTTACCTAACACTAAGAACTATTCCCTCTGTCTAGCAGGTGTAATTTAAAATTGCCCATAACTTGTTCATCAGCTTCGCCCATGAGCTAGAAAGAACATCAGTAGCTAACAATGAATTCTTACTAAGATTTAAGTATCCCAAGCACATCAGGAAATTTAAAGCTTCACAGTTGGAAGGAGAGGGAGGGAGACAGCTATATTTCAGTTTTCTTTATGTATATAAATTTAGGAAACTGAAGAAGTTGTCCCCTGATTTCTCTAGCCAACTTACCAAATGGTGTGTGTTTTTGTCCAAATCCCAGCTCTTCCTAATGGGTTGCTTTCATCATCTGTAGACTCCCTCTCCTCCTCAGCTTGCAAACTGTACTGCCTAACTGCTTGATATACAGTCATATTGTATGGCAGCAAGTGATCTCCAATGTAAAACTGCAGTCTGTGTCTCACATTCCCTGAATTTAAGAATTGAGCAGCCTGAACAAAACAAAAAAGCCACACACATTAGGAAACTTGTTCCTAGCTTTTTTTTTAAGCCTCTCCCCACACTGTTCCCTCCCTTTACCCCCAGAGCAAAAGCTTACCAAAGATTCGTCTATTTCTTCATCTGACCCATCATCATCACTATCTTCATCATCTTCTCTAACTCTTCCATAGCCTGAGGCAAGAGAGAAGAAATATAGCCTCACTTGTTTTTACATAAAATGTAGCAATGCTTTTGTACTCTGACTTTTATAAAAAACACTCCACTGTTTAAAACAGTTCCAAAATACATCAGTTAAAAAAGTAAGGTTCAGATGTGTTAGAACAAGTTTCAGTATCAACATCTGGCATCAAAAATACCGAGTTACAGCCAATCTGACAGTCAACTGGATTATACTTCTGTCAGTATTTAGACCGAACTGTTTACAACAGGAAAAGGTTTGTCCCAGAAAAGGGAAGATTCTCTGCAGCCTTAGTCTCCTCCCCCGTGAGCAAAATACATTTATAGGTACCTCCCATTTGTCTTCAGTATAATTCTCACAGGCTTTTACAGACTTTGCACTACTGATGGTAGCGACTATCCCAAAAAGTAAAACACATGTAACTGTATAATATATATATATACCTCTAACTACAAGGTATCTTTCAATGGCTTGTACCAACGCCAGAGGATCAATCTTCACAGGTCCACCCTTCCACTGTTTCACATTAGCACAGTCTGGATGTCTTTGCAGTTGGCATTTTAATTGATGTGTATTGAAGAATTTTAAAGCTTGGGATCCTCTGTTAAGAGAAAAACTCAAAATAATTTGTGAAAAAAGTTGCTACACAAAGAATCTAATAACCATAATTGCATTAAAAATGCATTAGAACAGGCTTATATGTGCATTTACAAATCTGCTTGTTCAGAGTATTATTTCTCAGCTTATTTCTCTAAAAATTAGCTATTAAATTTCAGATAAACAGATGAAAAATTTTATTCTACAAGAACACCAGAAGCCAAGTTGGACAAAATCTGATTTGCCATGGAAGCTACGTGGGCTGAAGAAGTCCAGTCTGAGGTCTGATTACAACATAGCCTATACTGACCATCTTTGAGGTCTGAAGTTGTTCAGTGGTCAGCTGACACCACATAGATTTAGAGTGTTTACCTGAGTTCAATTAAGGATCAAAACTGGGGGTGGAAAATTCAAGTATCATTCATGTGTTTTTTAATAAGGACCTAAAAAGAGTCAACCTGCAAACTCCTCTGTTTCTTCTTGCCAAGTAGAGTTTATATACATGTTCCATCCCCACAAATTATCAATACTCAAGCAAGTCATTTTTATATGCAAACTTCTTATCTTGGGCTGCTTTTACTTCCAGGTGCTAGTGAAAGACTACCAAATCTTAATGCCTCAAAATCCTCATTTACATAATCCACAGTAAGACTAGCAATCAAACGATGCTGCAGTAGTCTGACTTCTCATGTTTAATTTTCTATCAAAAAGAACAGCAGAATTTTGTTTCTATAATTAGCAGTTAAGTTTTGTAGTTATCCCATTTTTTACAGAAACAGTGCATACTAGGAAGGGTTTTAAGATTACAGAGCACATACTATTTGCAGAAGTCAGTATCAATACAATTAATTCCTTCAAGTATTAGAAATTTGTGTATTGAATTCACTGCCATGGATTTCAACAGTTTCACAAAACACAAGTACCGGATTTTAACACAAATTAGGTAAATGCTATAGCATGAGGCTCTGATACATCTACTATATCAGATGTTGTGTCACATTTAGTGACAAAAACCCACACTTCTTACTACCTGAGACACAGAAGATTGGCATTTCAAGCTTATAGTTTTTGAATAGTTTTCAAAAGTTCATTTCCAATGCTCCTCCCCTCCTGATTTATCCATAGTCACAAGAATACATCTGTAATGAAATTGAGCTTTTAGCTAGCACCATAGAATACTCTAACAACTTACGCACCACCTTATACTGAAATAGACTAACTGCTATACAATAAATGAAAAAGTGTTAATTTATAGAATCATAGAAGCTGCTACACTGGGGAATAATAAAAGCAGGAACGACTTTCCTTAAGACCAAAAGAAAGATTTGGATTCTCTCATCTACCAAAAGGTTTCATAAGCATCAAGACTCAACATCTACAGTGTAATGTTGGGTTCCTTCCAGCTGCCAAAACCTTGATGTGAGTGTTTTCAAAAGCAGTTTACCCTCAACAGTTTCTCTTGGCTCCCAAAGGGCTCCACAGGTTTGGCTAGAGGAATTTTAATCTCATTCTGAGACAGATTTGGGGGGGCGAGGAGAGGACAAGGAGAACTGAAAATTTTGGGAAGCATTTGTCAAAAGTGGAAGAGATTCTGTAACAGTTTGTACTGTAGCTGCACCATGGTGTCCTAAGACTAGAAATTGTGAAATGGCAAGATCTTTCTAGCATATTATGCACCCTGCTTGCACTTCCCTTTCTGTGGTTGAAATTTAGTTATGTTTCCCTGATTTGCCTAAAATTTCTGGGGAAAAAAAATCTGAAAAATCTAAGGATTTCAGAGAATGAAGTTAACAGAACGTTATACTGCTAATTCTAACTACTTTGTGATGTTCAACTAGTCTTAGCCTTTGAATAGCTAAGACTTGCAATTTCCAAGTACAACCAAGGATTTAACACATTCTCAAATCCACAAGACATACATGGCAAAGCAGAATTTACTGCAACGTGCCAGACAACGTCACCACAATATTTTTACATTTCTTCCTGCACCATCTCCCATCACATCATCCTGCCAACTGCTTTATAATATCAAGAGTTCTATTATGCTTAGGCTTCAGTCCAAAGCTTAATATTAGAGTATCACAACTCACAACAATACTCTATATATGTTCCTACCTGAAATCCACCTACAAAGAATGGAATCCATCTATAAAGAATATGCCTAGAGCAGGGCATGTATTTCTGAAGCTGAACGTCATTTGTAAATGGTAGTCAAGAAGTAGTAAATTAGAACTGATACTGACTGACAGACTTTTCAAGCCCCTCACTTTATCTCAAATAAATCTGAGGTAGCGGACTCAACACTCTCCAGATCTTCTGAAAATTCTTCGCATACCATGAAGGAATAAAAATTATGCTTTGCTTTAAATTACCTAGGTAGGGCACAGTGAGTATCCAGACATTTTCACTCTGAACACCAGTTTGGTGGAAATGCCCTAGAATCAAGGCTAGTATCTCAGATACAAGCACTATCATTGTGCTCATTATTAACAGTAGTGCTCCTCCAGTTCCTCTAAGGCTCAAGACTAGAAGTTTCAGACTATGAATACCTCAGATAGTAGCTTTAATAAAGTAATTCACTGTTCTTTATACTCAAAGTTGAATCTAACACTGACCAACACTCTTGATGTGCCATAATGACTCTTCTTTTTTCCTGGCAGAAATCGAAGTAGCCTTAAGTGTGCAGAGTAAATACCCCATAGTAAAGTAGTTTGGATAATTCGGTTGCCAGATTCTTCTTCAGTTCTTTCACTGATTTAAGAACCTGGTTTGTCAGAGTTAGCTTTTTTTCCCCTAAAACCTCTTTTATGTTTTAGAATCTATTTGTAAGTTAGTGGCAAATACAATCTGCTTTACTTTTGAAAATCTTTACCCTTCATTTATTAAAGAAAAGTGCAGAATTGAAAATGCAGAAATAGGTCTTCAGTCACTCAGGTTTGTTACTTAAAATGCAAATAACATGCTGATTCTAAATGTAATCTATCTTAAGACACAGGGCAGTTCTACAATTATTTTCAACTATGCTGTCAACCAACAGTTATCACAGCAGTTATCATCCTAGAGAACAGAGCCTGAGTAACAAAGCAGTGTAATACAAACTCTCAGGAGCTTAACTACTACTACTACACTAAGAAAATATCAGTGTCTCAGCAACAAATAGACCATTTCTTTCCAGTGTTTGTTATACGGGGACAAGGAAGACATTTGAATTTTTAAAGCTTAAATTTAGAGATTGTATTTAAAATTATACATCCACCCTCAATCTAAGCAGGAAAAGTTTCAAGATGATAAGCAAACACTTGGATAATCATTCAACCTTCCACTGAATAAAAAAAGCCAACTGCGCAAATGCTTGTGTCTTTAATAGGGTCAGAAGTTTCCACTGCCTCTTGAACTTTTAGTATTGAAAGAAATTGGGGAAAACAAAAGCTTCCAACAAAACTGGCACCTGAGCATTAATCCTTACCTGCTCCCTGTTCCATTTCCACTAGGGAAGTCATGCACTTTGACAGGAAACTGTTCCATCTGACTGAGGCAATTGTTCATTTTATGGACTAATGCCAACAAAGGTGCATTTTCTAATGGCTCTAATCTTCCAAGGGGTTCTTCTCCAGGAAGCTGAAATATATTCCAGTCTTTTAGTTATTGCGTTTGAATTAATTAATCTTAAACAATTTATATCACAAGTTGTTTGTTTTTGTTGTTGTTTTTTAAAGGAAGTTAAGAATCACTGCTCTCACATAAAGTAGCAGCAGTATCAGGATGAGTAGATGACACAAGTTTATGAAAGAGCTGTTTCCAAGAACATACTTTTCTCTCCTGGTTTCAGCTGAACAGCCCTACAGATTTTAAGTATACACCCTTAACCACAAGCAGTAAGCTTCATGGAAGCTATGGTTATCTACTTTCTTCTCTTCCACTTTAAATGTCTTACTTTAAAAAAAAAGCATTATCTAATTTCTTGCAGTATTTAGGACTAAAGAGAGCAGGTGATAACATTATTATCCAAACTCTTTCCACATCAACTTCTTAAAAGTCAGAAACAACTCCCAAGTTGTTCAAGCCTCGGACAATTTGCTATTTGGGAATTTTTTACACTGCTGTATAGAATTTTCTGTAATTATAGGGTATTCTAAAAAGTTTATGACCTGTAAAGACATAGATCCATGCTAAAGTTGCAGGGCTATACAGCTTAGGCATAAACAAAACATTCCTTCCATACTCCATCTTTAAGTCAAGGTCATTGCTGAACCTCTCATATGGTCAGATTTGAGAGAAAGACAACAAAGAATGACAAAAAAATGAACAAGAAAACTTACTGGAGAAGAAAAAAACACGTGAAGAAATCTTTTCAATCTGATATCCCTGCTTACAGCATCTTTCTCGCTTTTAGACGTCAAATAAAGCAGCAGTTGTTTAACAAATCCACTATGCTGGATTTCAAATGAGGAGACGTCAGACTCTGAGACAATGGTACGGATTTCTACAAGGCACTCTGTTCCACCATCCACCTGAAAAATATGAAGATAGTATTTTACTACCCAGGTATCAAGGGCTTAAAAAATACTATTCTTCCTCCTAATGCATGGAACAGCTCTAAAGACAGGGAAAAAAGGGAAAGTTTTGAGTGTATAGTAACTCAATACAAGCAATGACAGGGCAAATAATCTGAGGATAAGCAATTTCTCTATTCAAGAAGAGACATTACAGGCAACATCTGCATTTTCCTCATTTTAGGAGAAATGTAGGGTCCCATTTCTGTCTCAAGCAACATAAAGATGAGCTCCAAACACAAGTTTTAAAATAAATAAATAAAACTATTTTGGTATATATTTCACATGACATCTGTGTGGGAGAGAGAAGGAGGGAAAGTTTCACACTTGAATGATTGCTTAGATCAAAGCACAGAACTGTTCAGCTACTTTACAAGTCACAGGTTTAGACCATCTATCAGAGACCACAACTGTCTAATAAGCAAGGCTCAAGTTCTTGAGATGCTAGTCGATTCAGCCCAACCTGTATTTCTTCTATCCTTTCAACAAAATGCTACTTCCCTCTTGTCATCCTCCCAACCCTAAAGTTCTTAGGACAAACCATGTTCTGCTTTAGGTATAAAGTCAATCCCTAACACTTAACAGTAAAATTTTTAATTTTGAAATAAAAATGCTATGTAAGTGACACATTGCTACGAATCAAGAATAATACCCTTGTTAACACTAATGACTTATCTTAAGTTATATGTGTCAGAGCTTACATTCAATTCTAAAAGAAATCCCAAGCAAACCATTGCAAGTTAAGAAATGCTGTATCATCATTTAAGATAACAAAAGATAACTCTTACAATATTGGCCATCCTGTCTAAAACGGTCAGCTTTCCTCTAGTTTCCTCCTAAACACTTCTGCTTCCACTCCCACCCCCACTCCAACCAAGTCTCCCATTTCTAACCTGGAGGTTGAGTTGTTCAGTTGCAGTGCAAAGTCTCTGTAATACGTTTAGTGCAGGATTGCTTCCATCCATGTTTTCAGAACTAAAATAACGTTCTACAAATTTATGAGCTTGCTCCTTAATCCAGCCCTTAATTTTTTCTCTGTAAAGAAGCACACAAAAGGCATTTGACCACACTTAGCATTTTCATACTCCAATATTACAAGTAAACACAGCCAGAGTATCATTGCCCCACATTTAACAGCAGTCACAGACAAAAACCCTTCCCTCTTACTCCAACACAGTAAAGGTCTATTCTCTACAGATTACTTCTTCCACCATTTTTCAGTTTTCCAGTTCTTCCCTAGCATGCTGCTTTAAACTATTAAGAGGTTATCTTCTCTACCTTAATTTCTTGCTTCTTCCTCCAGAGTTATTGTAACAGTCGTTAAGCTCAAATTTCTTTGATAGGTGCTACTTAATCTGGCTTATCATAAGAAAGTAGCTGTATGTCAAAGTCAACACCGTATTACAAGTACTTTAATTTTTTTTGTTTGTACCTGTTATTGGAAATGGTATCCTTGGAAGCAGCCCTTGCAAGACCACTTACTCCTGCTGTTCTTGCTGGTTCAATATTATTACTATTGGACTGTGTGCTTAATCTTCCCCACGTTTTAGGATTTAAACTTGCCAAGAAGGAGGATTTAGGAGATTGAGTAGTTGTAGGGCTTTTAGCTGGAAAAAGCCAAGACAAAATTAGAGAAACAACATATTTCTAACAGCTACCACTTTTGACAGCCTATAGGCTTACTTTTAAATTTAAAAGCACAGAGCATCATGTTTTAAGAATTATTTACCTTGATTGTCCACTTTGTCATCATCTCTTGGAGGAGAGTATTTTGGTCTCCTTGGCCCTCGTTTCGGCAGTCTTTTCCTCTTTAGAACATCACTCAGTCGTCTGTCCAAATTTAAAAATGAAGTAACATGCTTCCATCCACCACATTCATATGCATACCCATCCCTCAGTTTAAGATGCATCTGCCAGTTATTTCCTCAAGAACTAAAAAAGCTTCCATCCCATAACAAGGAGGGCACAAGAGAAGAATGAACTCTGTGAGAAGTGGCCTCAACTCTATTTTAATTGGAAGGAGAAAGTGACTACTCCGTCCAGAAAGAAGGTGCTTTGCCTGCTGTCACCCTTCTACTATGGGCAGCTGCCAGAAATGCTACTGAATAAAGCTGTCTCATAATTTTCATATTTTTATTTGTGTAACCAGCTCGTTATTAATTTGAATACATTATAAAAGAAAAAAAACACACACCACAAATTTCTGCTGAATAAACATCAAAAGACACTGGATATTTGAGCTGCCTCCCCTATTAAAGCCCAGAAAGCATTTTTCCAACACTTCCCAAGTTCACACATTTCAATTCTGGTTTAAGGTGAGTTTCCTTATTATGCCAATACATTAGAACCAACATTTCACCCTTAAAATAAGGGCAAGCTATGTAACCCTAAACTAGTTCATTCCTACAAGACACATTCCTACAAGCATTCAGAATGGTTGCATTCCAACACAATAACTTCAGAATGACTACTTTTTCCTCCATTCTCCAGCAGAAAGGAACCATGTACCATAGCTATCATTCCTCTGAAACCATCACTCTGTCCAAGAGTTACATTAGACTACAGCGGTTGGTCTTGGCATTCTCTAGCGTCTCCCCAAACAGTAGATTGTTTCATATCATTATATCACAACTATTGGGTCACTAGTCTTATTAAAAAAAATAAAATTAATATAAGATTAATCAAAACTACCCATTGATAGCTCCATTTTAGTTCCTTTGAGGAAAACATCACAGCAAAACACAGATGATACTGTAGCAGCCCATGTCAGTCAAGACTTTAAAAAAAAAAATAAAACACCACACACAAAAAACCATAAAACATACCCACCACAGACTGTTCACAACAAATAGCGCTCTTACCCCTGTGGGCTCAGATCCAAAGAATCCTCCCGGCTGTGTTGTAAACTGGGAGATCCCAAATCTGCAGCTGCATTACTGGCAGCAGTGGCTGCTCCAGTACTTATTGTTGGAGTGGTACTCAATGTTCCTGATCCATTAGTGCATACTTTCGGTGGGCTTGTTAGCAAAGCCTCAGACTCTGACAAGTTTTTCACTTGGTGCATCACCCCTTAACAAAAGAAATCTTTGTTTGGTGGGTTGGTTTGGTTGTGAGGGGGGTTTTGGAACAGGGGTGGAGGAAGGGGAATGACAAAGGTGTTTGAAAGGTAGAATTCTGTTATTAGAGCCTCTATTTTGACTATGGCAGCACTGGCTCACCCCACCCATCAATTCTAAGTTTTAAAAGCAGTTCAATCCTTTCTTGAAAAAGTTAACCTATAGAGTTTAATTTTAAAAAAAGACAGAAGCACAAACAGTAGCTAAAAAATGCAAAAATCATGAGCAGATTATAACAAAGACTTCCTGCCAAAGATTCATCAGTTCTGCCAGTAAGACTACCCATGTAATTTCAGCAAGCCACCTTCAGCCTAAACGTAAGTTCATTAGCATCTATTAAACCTGTACAAATTTGTTTCAGATTCAGAAAAAACAAGCTTGGCTCCTCCAGAGTCTTGGTTAGCTCCTCCCCAGTCATATGACAATAGCTTGCATGGATTTTTCTTTATTTTTATTCAAGAATAACAGTAACTTTTTACAGCTTAAGGGGGATGGAGTGGGAGATGAAGGATATGAATTCTACAAACACATTTAAAATTCTAAATAGGAGATGAGAAAAAAAAGAGAAAGCAAGATTTACCTTCTCTTCTGAAGTAAACACTAAAAATGTCAGGTAACTTTTGCATCAAAATCTCTGCCATCTGCAGGGCTCCAACTACTATCTTAAGGTCTTGACTTGACAGCATGGAGGCAATATGACTAAAACAGATATTTTATTAGAGTTAGTTTTGTCTTTTCATTTTTTGTCATTTGGAAAAAAAAAACCAAGCCAGTTCATCCTGCATACATAGTACTGAAAGCAAGCCAATTTCATTTGTAAAAGCCATAAATAAAAGGACTGAAAAAGTCCTCCTCTTGCCTGAATCACTTTTATCATGTTTTAACAAGGAAAAGAAAGTTTTCTTTCTTTAAAGAATATGGTCGTGTGGAATTTACCCTGCCTTTGAAAAACTAGTAGGTTTATTTTCTAATTGCATCCTTTTATCTAGATCCCTAACTTCATGGTATACCATGTAGGAGAGGTTTCACGAATAGAGCTTACCAGTCAAATGCCATGAGAGTGTGCTATTGTTCACATAGCATTATTTCAAAAGTCATCTTGCCCTCAGAAAAATTTACAGGCAAGTTTCAGAAATCAGGAGAAGAGTAAATGGTAATATTAGACATCACTAATACAAAATTTAAGTTTATAACAAGACTGCCTAGAGTTGGCACCTACTGCAAAATCTAAGTGCAAAAAATTCCTGAAGAGCTGGCAGCCTCAGCTTTTGGAAAATCAATACATAAAAATTTAAAAGTACAGTCTTCCCCTGAAAAATATGATTCAAAAAAGTAATCACAAGTTTGAGCTGTAAGCTCAAAATTAGTGTCACTCACAGTGGTTAACAAACCCACCTTGAAACTGCATGGTTTTTCAGCACATCCTTCAGAAGTTCAGCATCAGCAAAATAAATTATCCTAAGAATTGCTCTAAGGCACTTGTGTCTAACAGCAGGTCCAGCTGAAGAACTATATACTTCATAAAGAACACCAAACAATGTTTTGATAAAGGATTTTGCCAGTTCTGGGTCCTCTTTCATTAGTTGTGCTCGAGCATCATCCTTCTTCAATTCTGAATGTCCACCTGTGAGAAATTGTGCAACAAATCACTGCACAGTTCTTTCCATCTCTGCTCTGATATTACTTTCTTTTTTTAAAGATAAATTTGTTTAGCTCTTGAATTGAAAAGACATAATTTAAGAAGCAGAAGCCAAACTGATGGCAAGAAAGTAGGTACAAATCATCCTCTTTCAAAGAGTCAAATCCTTTTTCTTCAGTTTTCTTATATACTTCTGTGCGATAGTAAGAAATCTTCACACAGTCTTTGTTAAATAAAAGAATTAACAAAACTGTTTCAGAAAATCCCAAGCAAAGAACATCCCCTGCTCCCCCCAATTTAATGCATTTTCAGTTCCCAGAAAAATAATTTACATGTTAAAAAGAATACCCTTCAACAGTTTTTGTTGTAAAAAACAACAAATTTTGTCATTCACATAGATCAGAATATTCTGATATTCCACAGAAACCACAAGAAATATATTAACTAAGTAGTAGACTGTTGCATAACCCAGCATAAGGTACCCATAGCTAGAGGCACTACGTGTCTCCTAAGCTGTACTTACTAGTGTTTGTATTGGCTAAAGGATTTGGTTTTCGCTGAATGGCACGTGCTGTTCCAGTATCCTCATTTATTTGCTGCATAGAGTTGAAATCTATAGTATACACACGCCCAAGTGTAGAAAGGCTTATCTCGTCCTCGCCAACCTGATGAGCTGCCTAAAAAACCAGAGTTTAAAGTCAAGAAATCCTTAATAAATAGGAAGCTATATGAAGGGTGATGAGAAGGGCAACACAGTAGAAAAAACAATGACTCACAGAAATACAGTTAAGCAGTTCACCCATTACTGAATATGAAAACAGTGCAATATTACAGCAGTAGGTTTGAAGAAACTCATGTTTCTTACTCAAAGAACAAGGCTGGTATTTTCAAAACCATAAAGAAAGCACTCAACTCCCTACACAACAGCACACATATAAAAAACATTACCACACAAGTGTGTGGAATTGCTACCTCTATTATTCGACTATCAATCCTGTTATAGGGATGCCAGAGACCCCTATCATCTCGCCATTGCCATATTGCACCATCTGTATTTTGCGCATTTCCTTTCTTTAGCATAGTATCAACAGCAAAGATCCCCTCTTTTGGCAGGCAAGGCATCAGCTCACTGTAAAGAACATTAAAACAGTATTTTACTACAAGTATACAATAAAGTCCATTTAAACTGAAAACTGTTTGACTTTGTTTTAGAGAAGTTAGGGATTTTAACATACCAGCTACACCCAAAACCCAAGGCTGCATAACTTACCAGATAAGAGAAGTAAGCTCATAAAGTTCTTGAGGACTTCGTGGAACAAGGTCAATTTGTTCTTGACAACTCCCATTTGAGGCTCCACAAAGAAGGAAGTGAAGTGTTTCTGCAATATCTATAGAAATTATTATTCATTAAATTGCCTGTATCAGAATATGGATTCCATTTTGTGTCAGACACTGCACAGAAGAGACAGTCATTGCCGTAAGCAAACAGACAGTAAGACAAAAACTCTCTCTTCAAACACGGTAAGAAATATATTTGTTCTCAGGTCTGGGGGTTTGTGCTTTTTTTGGGGTTTTCTCCTTTAAAAGACATCTAGGGGGGGAAAACATCACTCAATATATGAGGGCACAGTCAAAACAAGAGAACATACAGGGCAGCTGAAGTGACAAAATTTATGAGCTGAAAAGAAGAAAACAAGCGAGAACTAAGACAGCTACACCGCAGTTATTTTCTTAGTGTTTTCCCTTAGAAAAAGCCCTTAAATCACATTTCTCCCACTACGAAAGGAATTATTCAACTTGTGTTGAAATGAGAGTAGCTTGTGCAACTAATATAGACTCAAAAGTAGGTGAGCACTCCAGTGACAACAGCTAGAGACAAGAAAGGGCAGAAAAAACCCTCAGAAAAAAAAAAACCACACCACAAGAAACTTTCAACAAGATGAACTGAACTTTGTATCCCAGCAGAAGCATAGAAAGAGAAAAGTAAGAGAACACAATATTTATATAAATCAAGTGCACAGAGTTCCACACAGACTGTAGGCACTAACTTAAATAGGTCCCCCAGAATATCAAAGACCAAGAACTCACTTTGCTTCATAAGTTGGACTGCAAGTGTAGGACAATTGGAGCACATTAAGGAAAACATGCGCACCACCATGATGAACATTCCTGAGCTCAGGATAGGAGGCGTCACCACCAAGAGCTGCTGGATATTTGTTAACAAGTCCTTGGAAGCAACCTGCTGGAGCAAGTTCTTCAGGAGGGAACAGCAAAATTAAAAATATTAGTCTGACTTTGAAAGGTGAGCCCTTAGAAGAAACAGAGAGGGAAGGAGGAAACAAAAATCCACACCCAAAAAACACACCCTTACCTCTTCATGCTGGAAGTTATCCACTAGCCGTGCAAAACAGAGACAAGTGCTTTCAACAGACTTTTTGTCCTATTATAAAAAAAAAATTAAGTATTTGGTTGAATTAAGATACTTTAACTTGCATTAGATTATCTTGTCATTTCGAAGTATCCATAAATTTTTTCCAAAAAGGCCAGACAAATCACATTTTACAGAATATTACAGCTCTGAATTCTAAATTAATTAATACATTCTAAGCTGACCTCCTAATATGGCATATTCCCTAGGAAACACCTCACACTTGGAACACAAATACCTTTAAGGACTTGTAGAGATGAGTAAATGGGTCTGTAATATTCTTTTTGGATTCTACAAGGAGCAAACAAAAGGGAAGACAGCTACAAAGCCAAAGAAACAGGAAATATAGATAATAATGAGGAGTGAAGGGTACTGTTCTACAGGCTACATGAAGCCTGATTTTTATCTCATGCAGTGCAGCCAAGACAGCAAATCCAAAGACACCAAGACCGTAAAGATGGCTCCAGAAATAGTTCTAGTTAAAAGTTCACCAAACACTCAAAGTTTATCTGAACACAATAAAAACACTTTTACTGTAAGGGTGGTTGAACACTGGAAGAAGCTGCAGGGAGAGGCTAAGTCTCCATCTTTGGAGCTCTTCTTGGGGGGAAAAAAATTCAGCTGGACATGGTCTTGGGCAATCTGCTCTATCTGACCTCGTTTCAGGAGAGTGTTAGGATTAGATAATTGAGAGGTCCCTTCCAAACTCAACTATGCTATTAAGAGTCAACTCAAACTTTTTTCTTTTTTTGCCAAAAAAATTTTCCTTCTTAGGAGTCCCGTGATTTAGGATTCATCACTTCAAATTATTGTGCAACCTTTTTTTAAAAAAAGCTGTAAGCCCTCCCAAAAAGTCAAATCAGAAAAAAAAAACCCACATAAAAATTGAAACTGAAGCTTTTCTGAGTTTGAAGTGGTACAGAACCTTGCAACTCACTTGTCAAAGAGAAAAGAACAGTAATGCTACCGCATTTCCTCTTACTGCTGGGCAACAAGGTCGGACTACAAACCCACTATTATTCATACTCTAAGTTGAAGTACCTTACTTATTTCATTTTACAAAGTTAATAGGGGTGTCATGAGCCCTTAGAGCACATTTACAAGAAACAGAAGGTCCACATGCATATTAGAATATCACAGCTTGACTGTATAGAAACTTTAATGCAATTATCACATCGCAAAGGCAAATACACAGTAAAAAAACTAGATATCTGGAGGCAACTTTATATCACTTTCAGGTCAAAATTAAAACTTTCAATTTTATAATAGCTTCTTACCTGATGGGTTAACCTTTGTGTGAGTAGTGGCAGAGAGTCTGCCACAAAGTGAAACTCATCAGGAGTTATACTCTGGCAGCAGTTGGCAGCAATAGCTAGTGCATTCCTCTGGGCATTTATACTGAAGAATTCCAGGTACAGCAAACAGTCTGCCAACCCACCCTATAACAACATAAATGAACATTTTCACTCTGTACTGCTAAAGTCACAGAAACTTGTTTTCTTATCTCATCTTCACAGAAGATCACCAAGATGTAGAACCAGTAGAAGTGCTTTCTTTTTTACTTACTGCCTGCAGAATGGCTTTACTATGCCTGCGTGATAACATCTCCAGGGCTGTAAGTGCCTGCTCTGCCACATCAATGCACTGAATAACTTGCAGCTACAAGAAAACAAGAAAGCTTGTAGATTAATTTCTAAACCAGTTTGTAAAAATAATCTTCATTAACACTTGGACAGTCAGCCTGTCTGTACTAAGGCACGCATACTAATGTAGATGCACTGCTCGCTGTAATCAAGCTAGCCAATTTAAGACTAGATCAGCTATATAGCTACTCCAGGAGTTACCAGTTTGTGTAATTATGTAGTATCTTTGCAACACCAATCAGACAAAAAGTCCTCAATGAATCAGATAGTGCTTTCCAGTAAGGGTGTGAACAACTAGTAAACCTGTTTTCAAAAGCTTCTCATGCATTATGTATTATCTTGTAAGCTACTAAAAGCAGGCAGTATCTTATTGGCATATCCTAAAGTTAAAACAAAAGATAAAATCTCCTCATATCAGTTTAACGCTGTTTTTATTTCATTTTACCTTTTCCAAGAAGACAGGAATCGCATCTACCACTACCGCAGATGATCTGGGAAGTGCTTCCATCATATATGTTAAGGCCCGACATGCATGGTTCATCTGTTAAATATATAGATATTTGGGTTTGAGATGACATTTTTCTATTTCAAAAAAATTCTTAAACATTAGAAATCACTTACAATGTCAAAGTTGTGCTCCATCTGTAGCAGTGTTATCTGTTTTTAAAAAAAAAAAAGTATTGTTAGTTTAGTAAAAAGTATTTCAATATCAACATAAAGGGCACAAACCAATATTGTAGCTTTTGGCTGAGGACTTTGAATTTTGATAAAAGTTTCAAAAGAGCCACAACCTATTCTCAAACTATTAAAGAATTAACAGGACTATCAAAATTTAGCAAAACACATCCTCAAAAGCAAATAAAAAATATATAGATATACATACATAAATATAATTAAGAATAGACAATATAAATTAAGAATTTTATTAAAGATTTAATCTTTACCAAAGCTGGTACAACACTCTTGACTGGAAATCCCCCTAATGTTTCTTCATTTCCCATGACCAACAGCTGGCACATCTCAATCACTGCCTGTAGTTGCTGACTTTCATCAGTGGCTTGGAGACCTTGTAAAAGCTGTTGGGCTTTAGAACCTAGATATCCAGAAAAGAGATTAGGAAAGAAGAAGTTAGAAGACATAAGTGTTCAAGGGAACTGTTACGCTATACTTCTGCCAGAGTGGAAGATCAGAGACAGTTTGTTCTCCTCTGTATTTGTAGTTTCACTTCCTTTCCTGTCATAAAAAGGTGGGGATAGGAAAGGGAGGCAAAAATCTCACTCTTGGCTGTCCTTCCAGTGCAGACTGGTCAGCACAGGGAGTCCACCACACTGCTCACCACAGCCATCTTGCCAACCTACAGCGGGTGCCAGAACCCATACCACTCCACCTTTATAAAGCAAAGGACTTTACTTTTTACTTCCATGAGACCCCATCCTCTTCTTGGCAGGCAGAGTAACAGGCTGCCTTTGGCTCTGCTGGGAAGTCAAAGAGACTTGGACTAGAAGGTACACATTTTATCCAGCTGCATAATGCAGACATGGTGGAACAAGACTAAGGAACCATATTTTCCCTGACACAGTCTGAAGGAAATGACTTCTGTCCGAAACATTTTTGAAACTAAACAACATATCTTCGAACTGACATCTACTAATAGCTTTAAAGCTAGCTTAAGCACCTTTTTAAAGCTAGCAAAAAACCCAAGAGGGTTGGAGAGATCTTTTGTTAAGCAGCCCATCATGCAAAAGGAAAAGATAAGGAAGGGGTGAAAATGCAAGAACCCTCCCTTCCCCACCTAGAAGGGAACATTAAGATGCCCCAAAAAAAGAAAAGAAAATAAAAGAAATATGGCTAAAGCAAATTTCTCTTCCTTATAGGAAGGCAAGCAAATTAATATTGTTGACCAGTGGTCTAGCACTATCATGACACACAAATCTCCAACAAGTAAAATAATACATTAAACTATGAAGCTAATACAAATATTAGAATTTACTAGTGACTGAATTCTACTAGTCTGGAAGTGGAAAGAATTAAGTCAAATTAGACAAACTTTGCTTACTAGCTCCACTTCCAATTGTCCTGTGGAAGAGCTGCGACATCCGAGGACCAAGAGGGCCAAACAGGTGAGGAGGAAGACCCCTAGCCTCTAATAGAGCTAAAAGCAAACAGAGGATAACAGCCATTGTCAAAGCTTCTACATATATTTTCAAAAGCTTAAATTCCATGATGCTATAATTTAAGACTAATAGAATTTTGATACTTGAAAAAAGAAGAGTTAGGATTAGATGACTGTAGCTACTTCAATTTCCAAAAACACCAAAAAGATGATCCTTAGAGAACAAGTAACTCAATCTTGTATGCATCAGAGCATTAAGGCCCTTTAAGAAGTCACCCACTGAGTTGCCAGGGTTACATATTTCACAGAAGAAATCTGGTCTACTAAATTGTTGTAAATCTAGATCTAGAATAGCAGATATACCAGACTGTAATTTCAAATCTCAACTCAAACTATATAAAATAGGTTAAGCTTATCTTCACATTTTCAGGAACTGAGTGGCACTATCAATCTGAAAAAAATGACACTGAAAAAGACGTTCACAGCTTTATTTGTTGATAAACAGGAGAGGGAAGAACTGATAGATATTAGGGGGTTTTTTGTTTTCTTTGCTGAACACTTTTCAGAGCTAGACTAAGTGGGTGATTCTGATTTTTACTGGAGCAAGCATGACTACTGCTGATCAATACTATAACAATTAATAGTAAAAACCAATTTAGCTCAATATTCCTAATGTATACCTGTGCTTACTGAGGACTATGAGCAAGTGAACTGGTAGTGATACATTTCCACATTAAATATCCAGATTAACCTAAACCTGTCATTTGCAAAGGAGATCATAATATCGGAACCCCTTGCAACACAGTGGCAAAATCATTAAAAAACAGTTGCAGGGCATGCAAACTGACTTTCTACCTGTCTGTACGCTCAGGTTTTGAGACCTGAATCCTTCAGCCCATGCACAAAAGCAAGCATTTTAAGAACATTTAGATTTTGTTCGGTCAAAGCTTACAGCAACATGGGTATCAACGACAAGCACAAAAAAAAAAAGTTATCCAGAAGCAGGCAGAGTAACAGCAGGCCTAACCTGGCCTGTCAACTGAAACCATTCTTGCAAAGACTTATTTTCACATTTGAGCTTACACATTTCATTGGACTGTGATCTTAATTCTCTCCCCCCCCACCTTCTCTTGAAAAATCATGAATAGTAGTGTACTACACACCATGTAAGTTAGTAAGGACACTAAGCCACCCCTTCCAAAGATTACTTTCAAATTCTTGCATCTTTAGTGAATTAAAGCCTGTAACTTCATACTTCAGAACTACAGTAAGCAAAGCAACACATTCACAGACAGAAACAAAATACAGTCTTCCTACTACATATAATAAAGAATTTGAGAAGCTAAGACTCTTAATAGGCTGCAAACAAAAAAATAAATGGTAAATTAATAACAATGTTTATACCTTGTAGTCTTCCCATCTCAGAATCATCTGACTCACTTTCTCCAGAGGTTGTCATACCTACAGCCCCAGCAACAGAACTAGAAGCTAAAAAAAATGAGATATATTAATGCAAGTTGAAGTGCCTTAAAAGCTACAAATTTCACATCAATTCCACCAAGACAACTGTCCACTATCAGAAGAGTGCTCTGCATTTAACATTGCCACCATCATACTTCCATACAATTGTCACTTTAAATAGACCAGTATACTCCAAAAGCTAAAGAGAGGCTATATCAACACAATAAAAAAAAACCAATACAGCTAGATCAGCAAATTAGCCTTCAGACAGAATTACCTGTATCCTTAGTGAATTTATGCTTTTCTTAAGTGAGAGTCATGCTGCACTTAGTTTCTGATAATTTTGACTTTTTGTACTGATGTAGCTGGCTTTAAGCAGAGAATGTTTGAGATTTTCTACAATCCAGCATAATTGCTGCAAAGCTCCTTTGAACTCACTACTGATTAGGACCAGATAATTAAATTAAGCACTATTTAATATTGTGCAAGTAAGAATATTTAACTTAGTTACAGATTTCTCCAGTACAGACACACTTGCAATCTCAACAGAAAACTTGTAGAATAGTACTTGTAGAGTAGTTACAGAAGAGCTTTTACAGGTAAATGCATGCCTGTATTCTGAAAAGTTTGGTGTCTCTTCGGTTGGCAGTAATTTATGTCACATTTTTAAAAAAAAGGTATATGCCTGAAATCTAAAGTATTTTATTGGACATACTTTAGAGACTACAAAAAAAAAGCATAACTGAAACATGTACCAGATATCCAAGAGATCAGATTAAAAGTAAAAAATCTTCCAGAATTACTTACCAGCTGAACCAGCATAAATAATTTCTCCCTCAAACTTAATCTATTTAATTATTTTTAAATACAGAGAGGCTTATATCAGCAACTATACTAAAAATGCTTCAGTTGGAATTTCTTCTTACCTGCAGCTCCCTGAGAAGCCTCATCTGTACGCGCAGCTGAAGAGTTAACTCCATCCTGGTTGTTGTCAGGATCAGCCATCTTCTCCTGTCGGCGAGCTTCAGCTGCTCCTCTTTTGCCCAGGCCAGAGCCTCGCCGACTAAGGAGTCAAAAAAACAACTTTCATAAACTAAGACAAGAGATTTATTTATGTGAGACACATAACATTTACGTAGATCACTACCACAAAGTTGCACCAGATTTGCCTAAGAATCAGTCTTCACAAAATTATCCAACTCTTCCTTACCCACCTTGCCCCACACCATGGCAGCAATTTGTTTATACTAACGCATAACTGCTAGTTCCTTACATTATTCCCATCAAGACAAGGCAGCCTACTAAAATATAACAGTCAAAACGAGCAAGATTAAAGTCACTGTTCAGTTATAAATCACAGACAAATTTGAGAAGGTCGATGACAGAGTAATATCTTTAAAGGAAGTTCTGAACTACTGAAAGCACAAAGAGAACTCTGATGTTCTACTTCGTTTTCAGTGCCAAAACAAGTCTGAGTGGACAAGCTTTTCTATACTTGCTTTTTTAAACACTACTGTCATCACCACTTCAAATATTTATGCCTATAAAGTAAACAGTCAAATTCAAATGCACACTTGACAACAGAATCAGACTTCAGAAGCTTTTTTTTATGGCATGGAGGAGGGGAAAGAAGTTGTGCTGGAACTACTAAATGTAGTTAAGCATAAGAAAAAAAATAAAGCTTAAGGCTTCATTAGTTTAGCTTCAGAATACATGCAACTACAAAAATTTTTTGTATCACAGGACACATTTACTCCCACCTCCCATTTAATCTACCAGCTGTTTAAAATCGATTCAGGACTGATTTGGACACTTGTAGAATTGTTCACATGCAGCTGCTGACAAGCTGAGTCAGCTCAACAGCGTCCACTATTAAAACAAGAGTTCTGTGTGGTACCATAAAGTCTTATTTTTCAAAATAGTAATCTATTTTATTATTCATGATGGACCATAGTTTAGCACTCTCTCAATGTTCAGTATCGTTTTAAACAACACTTCCCCAAGGAAAGTATTACTTAAATTTGTAATATTGGCTTTGGGTGCTTCTTTCCCTCCATCCCTATGGCTGAGGGACTTATTGAAGATCTGATGGTGATAAATTCTATGCAGTATCCATGACACTGGTATACAGAGTAATCCAGCTGGCCTGAAAAGCTACAGCTACTTCTACAGTAGCAAAATAAGAGAGAGGAAAGGCTAATTTATGTGCATGAAAACTACATTAATATCAACCCACTGCTGTCACCATGTTTCATTATCTTAAGTTTTACCTGGTGCTAGCACAGGAGCCCGTGGTCTTTTGCCGTGTGCTCCGCCGCAAACTGGGGAGCTCAGAAGGTGGTGATTCACTGCGCTTCTTTGTAGACTTTCTTAGACCTGAGTAATATGTAAAGAAATGAAAGTAAATCAGTCTTTAAATACACAGCAGTTCAACAAAGAAATTAAAACTTCCATGTACAGGAAACTTCTACAAAGAAGAACGGATTCTGCATAAAAACTACAATAAGCCCACACGAGCTTTTAGTCACCTTACACTGAACCACTATACCTGTAAGAGAAAGGTTCAGATATTTACTTTCACTCATTATTTTGAGTTAAGTAATACTAAGCTCCAAAGTTGTTACCTAAACACCTTTCCCTAACCTACACACTACCATTATAGAAGAGCTTGTAAGTATTTCTCCTGCTAAACAGATTGTTATGACATATAAATTTATTATTTCCACATGCTGATGTTCAAAACATAAAAAAAAACGAAGATGCATTAGCTTCATATAAAGAGAGAAAATGAAGTTAGGTTGCGGGGAGAAGGGCATACAGAGCAGTGGTGATCGCATCTGTTTTCTCCCACTTCTGAGTAAATCTGTGCAGCATAAACTTAATCTTCTTCCCTATCTGAATCATATTTTTTAGTCAGCTGTATTCCCATGAGTACAGCTTAAGAAAAACTGCCTTAAATCAAAACCCTGCTTCCATCCAGAAGTCAAGCACTGCCAGTATTGAGGTCTGTCGTCTGTATTGTGTGTGTTCTTATTTCAACTACATCCCTTCAATCCCTCACACTATAAGGTCTTCCTTGAGGCAACAACCAAGCATATCTTCACAGCTTTTGAAAAGTTCTGAAATTTCTAATTTGTAGGTATTTGTACAATTGAAGACTGACCCAACTGAAATTAATTTGCTCTAGCTTATGAAGCCCTTGTTCCAATGATGCATTCCACCACAGAACCCAGTAAATCTTAAATACACAAAACACCAATGCAATACAGCATTCTCAAATAAGCAAGCTTACTACCAGGTTAGAACATCCCGCAAGAGCTTCCAAACCAGAAAGCTCACAATTAGTGTTGAAAATTAAAACCCTTATCAGGCCTAGCTTTACATTTCAGTCCCACCACCTTTACAATAAAGAGAACCCCATAACATTCAATGTAGACATACTATAACTACAACAGATGTAAATAGCTTTGAAAAGATGGGAACGTTAGATCACTGCTCCCTCTTCTGGCAATGAAGCAGAAATAAAACATATTTAGATGTGCAATGGTTTTGAGCACAGTACTATTAAACTGGCTCCTGCCTATTTCCTTAATCCTAAAAACATTCCAGGAATGCTGAGGGGTAAAATGATAACTATGCAGCTTCTCACTGGATATCTAACAGACAAGCTATTACTGATCTGGTCAATAGTCTGTCCTTTCAAACACTATACTGTACTTGACCCAGGAACACAATGCTGTGTGCAGTTAAGTTCTAACTCAAGAAATCTGGCAACCATAAGAAAACAAGGTTCTGTATTTAACAGCCACCAGGCACTGAACTGAAGCAAGACAGACATTTGAACTTTCAGATAGTCTGTACATATAGAACAAAATACATACCTTTTTCAAATATTTTAAAAAATCAGTGTTGTTTTTACTACATAGTCTTTCAAACCAAAAATTTAAGTTGAAGTTGCTACAACAGAAGCACACCATGCCTCCTACCCTATTTACATACAGTAAGACACCCTGGGAGGTGGGGGGGGAAAGAAGTGTTACTGAGATACAAGACAAAAAAAAACAGTTTGAAAGAGTTGCAGCAGGATCCCATACCATAGCTGTCCAAGCTTCAAGTTCTAGAAGCGCACACATACAACGGAACTCCCCTCATGGCTGGTTATACTTTACACTAGAAAATACATGCTTTAATGGGCACCAGGTACAGTGCTGTATTACTCCGCAGATAAAATGTGTTTACCACTGAGTTCATATTACATGTATGGAAAAGTAGGCTACACTTGGTACCTGTAACAGTATGGTGAAATTCTAAGTGAGATGTACTTGTGCTTTACTTTTAGAGGAATAAATTAATCACCCTGTAGAGGTGATTTTTACAGTAGAGTTCACTGTAAAAATATAAAAATATATTAATTCTTTACATCAGCATGCCACTTACTCCTTCAAATCTGTGGGTACTCATTTTCAAGTACTCAGACCTAAATATTACGTAACTCCGTATCAGCTTTGTAGTAGACTTATCAGTGAGACACCACACATGCATTGTAAGTGAATAAGACTGACTTAATTCATATCAGAAGAGGATTTCTCCTAAGGGCAAAGGTTTCACAAAAACAGCAGAGCCAGCTTAACAGCTTGCTGTTTTTTAACAATATGGCACGCTCACTCATGTCTTACTGTTCCCAAACCAATCTCAAGATGCACAAAGTGCACACCTGATACACACTTTCTTACTCCGTTAGTATTCTGCCAGTTTGGTAAGCTGAGCTTGCTTAACACAGGTCAGATGAGCATGAAGCAGCAGGGCAATGAAGCTGTGAAATGAGCTGTCGTTTTCCATAAGAGGCATTAGATCAGCTGAGCCATCTCTTTAAACTGAGTGATCTCATTAAGACCGGTTTAGAGAATGTAAAGTTACCCAGTCACCCCTTGGTGGATGAGTTGCAGACTACATCACAGTCTGAGCACCCTGATGAGTTGAGCTCATTTTCTCCTGCTGCCCAGAATGTTCTACCTGTCAGATCTTTTCGCATGTTTCTCTTCCCAAGTCTTTGCTTCTCTACCTCTGATGTATTTACCAGGGCACATATGAGCTTCCACCTCTGTCTAATAATTTCAAAAGCTGAAAAGGAAGCAATGGAAGACTTAGAGCTTGTTCCCTTCCCGCTGTTCAGTGCCACTCTTAGCCCTTGAAGTTTGTTAAGAAGGCTTCTTAAGTCGATCTTAACCACCTGCATCTTTTGCAAATCTTTTGAGCCTTCCCAATACCATAAGCTCAGCACTGTTAATTTCTTTAGCATAGGACCGAGCCTTCTTCCTTTCACTCACACTGTTGTCAGAATGTGATCTTCCCCTTAATGCACTGCCAGCATGGTCTCCCAGCTGACAGCTAGTCCTGTACAGGAGTTGCAGAAAGCAAACAGCCCCAAGCCTTCACTGGTAAACAGGGTACAACCAGCATTCAGAGAGATGGGATTAGAGATGCCCTGTGACTACATGATGAAGGAAAGCACCAATCATTCTGCCACAGACAGACAGCAAGGGCTTTCAGGGAAATTGGTCTGATGTTCATCTCCAGAAGCTGTTTATCCAGCACTATTTCTATAATATAGAACTATCATCAAGAGATCTGTTTCAAAGAGTTAGTAAAAATTATGAACAGAGGTAGACTTTCAATAAAACAAAAGAAAATTAGGTTTAGGAAGTTCATATTCAGCAACTGCAAAAGCTTCAGATGTAAACTTCAGAATTAAAACAGAAGCATAGGTATCATAGAATCATAGAAGCATAGAATGAC
>NW_010099025.1:0-267 GCF_000699245.1 Pterocles gutturalis | reverse complement strand
TGGCTGTCCCGCTCCCACCTGGAGGTTGGGGACCCCTCCGTGGTCCCCATGGCTGCGTGTTGGGGCACAGCAAAGTCACCTGGGACAGAGGGGTGATGCTGTCCCCACCACACTGTCCCCACCACACTGGCCATGCCTGCTATCCCCAACGTGCTGTTTCCACTGTTCTGTCCCCATCATGCTGTCCCCACTACACTGGCCATGCCACGCTGTCCCATCGTGCTGTCCCCACCATGCTGGCCATGCCATGCTGTCCCCACCACGCTG
>NW_010099024.1:0-474 GCF_000699245.1 Pterocles gutturalis | reverse complement strand
TGTTTAGCCTAAAGAAGAGAAGGCTCTGGAGAGTCCTCATAGTAGCCTTCCAGTACTTAAAGTGGGCCTACAGGAGAGATGGGGAGGGACTCTTTATAAGGGGGTATAGTGATAGGATGAAGGGTAATGGTTTTAAGCTGAAAGAGGGTAGATTTAGATTAGATATTAGGAAGTCTCTTTTTTTTTTTTCTGAGGGTGGTGAGACACTGGAACAGGTTCCCCAGAAAAGTTGTGGATTCCCCATCCCCTGAGGTGTTCAAAGCCAGGTTGGATGGGGCTAATGGAAGGTGTTCCTCTCCATGGAAGGGGGATTAGAACTAGATGATCTTTAAGGCCCCTTCAAACCCAAACCATTCTTTGATCCTATGATTCACAGACATTTGGTCAACAAAGTAGAAGTAGTTATCAGATGAAGTGGCATCACGTGAAGTTGTCTTATACCGCACAACATCCTGGTGGCCAATTGGAAAAATA
>NW_010099023.1:248-3815 GCF_000699245.1 Pterocles gutturalis | reverse complement strand
CTAACATTCTGTGATTCTGTGTGACTTTCTCTGTTGCTGCCCTGGGTTGCAGACGCTGGTGTGGCGTTATCCCAGAGCCCCTGTCCCACAGCAGAGCCCCCCTGCACGGGGTGAAACCAGAGGGACAGCAGGGCACCATGCTGCTCTGCAATGCCAGTGGTCCTTACGTCCTTTATCAGAAAAAAATCACAGGTTTTCTTAGGCTACTTCAGGTTTTCATAGGTTACTTTAAAAGAAACCTTGTTAATATTTTATTCAGGAGAACAGCTTGCTGGTAGCTATATGTTTTATTTTAATACTAAAATTGTATCACAGAAACTTACTGCATTTTTCTTCCCTTCAGATGTTATAAAGTGCAAAAAAGACAGGAGTTCCAGGGGTCAGCAATGCCCCGTTTGTGCCAGTCCCAGAGATGGAAAAGGGCAAAGCTTAGTCCATGTTCCTCGTGCATCGCTAACCTGCGCCAAGCCAGCCATACACAACTCCCTGAAAGTGAAGAACCTCACAGTGCCGGATGACGGGGACTCCAGTTCCGTGTCTCCCAAGGACTTTGTAGCTCCTCTGGGATCCGTGGTTCTGAACATGACCAACCAAGCAGGGAGTCGCAGTAACTTGGTGTGCAGCATCCAGAAACCTAAGGAAATGTCTCCCGTCTCCTTTGACAAAGACGGCAACAGTACAGTTCTCAGAACATCGTTCTCAGCGTTCCTGGTGTGTGGCATCGACGCTGAACACATCCAGCAGCTGTGGAGCATCCTGGCACTGTACAGCAACTCTCCCTTAAAACTGGAAAGGACACTCCTGGCAACTAACGGGCCTTCTGTGAGTTACAAATACAAACAAATCTACTCGGAAAAAGATGAACTTTTTACCAATGTAGAGGCAGAGCTGAGCGCTGAACCCTCCTGGCTGATGCAAAGCGAGGTGGCGTTGCAGCTGGACAGGACAGCCACCACGCTGAGCACGCTGCACATCCGGTACTCCACCGATGCTCGGGTTATTCTGCCCGGTGCTGACGACAACCAGGTGAGAAATAGCTGGACCATCATCTCCAGGGACAACAGAACACGCACGGAGCACACTGTTGTAGTTGGGGGGAGTGTGGAACTGGAGTGCCGAGCCATCGGGGAGCCCGCTCCTGTGGTAGAGTGGATTTTGGCTGATGGGAGCAAGGTCCAGGCCCCGTACATCAGCGAGGATGGAAGAATCATCGTGGTTAAAACGGGAACATTCACCCTACGGACAGCTGACACTTTTGACGCCGGGCTTTACCACTGCATAGGCACAAATTACAACGACGCGGACGCCCTCACGTTCAGAATTACTGTGGTCGACCCTCACGTCGAGCACGGCAGCGTGAACGGAGCCCAGCTTTCTGCATCCGTCGGCAGCACGCTCCTCCTTCCCTGCACATCCACGGCCGTTCCCGATGCTGCCGTCAGCTGGGTGTTACCTGGGCACGCGGTTCTTCATCATTCCGTAAGAAACAAACAGATTTTTGACAACGGCACCTTGAGAATACAAGGGGTGACAGAGCGAGACAGCGGCTACTTCACTTGTGTTGCAGCCAACCGGTACGGGGTCGACCTTCTGGTTTTCCAGGTGTTCATCAGAAAGGACAAAGCCGCTCTGCAGCAACAGCAGGTGGCTGTGGGAGAGCGGGAGGAGGGCGACGGCTCTGGCCAAGCGATGCTGGCCTCTGCTGTGACACAGACACGTCCTCCAGCTGCCTGGACAGCTAACCGGGAGCCTGCTGCCTCCGCATCCGGGAGCTGGGTCACACAGAAGAGGAACGGCTACGGGACAGCGACCTACTGGCCCTACAGGGACAGAACAAGCAGGCGGTTCAGGGGACACAGAAGACAGTTCGGTTCCTCAGCCCGCAGGGTGGATCCACAGCGCTGGGCAGCCTTTCTGGAAAAAACAAAGAGGAACATCTCTGCATCGGCAGAGAAACGAGGAGAAGTTGCCACAAAGCCACCCATCCAAGTCCTCCATATGTTCCCAGCGGTACCTGGGGACGAGGAGGAACTATCTGGCGATCTGTCTCCAGAAGAAGAACTCCTGATACCAGTGACAGCGACGGCTGCGGTGTCTGCCCCGGGGAGAGCGATGGGACACGGGAGAGCTGCAGGGCTGGAGGCGGCCGCGGGGAACACTCCTGCTGGGAACACCCCAGTCCCGGTGGCAGAGGCAGTGATGCCCCTGCCCTCGCCTCTTCCACTGTCTGTGTCGCCTGACAGCAGAAGGCCACAATCACATCTAAAACCCACAACTGCAAACTCCGGGGAAGGATCTGATTTAAGTCAGGTATCAGCAGAGGGTGTGAAACAATTGGCCGCAGCAGATGGAGCAGGCGGAACATCCACGCGCCTCCCTGCTCGGCACAGGTTGGTGTACGCTGGGGAGGGCAGCCACCAGCGTCTGAAGTCTGGAGCCACTACCCCCGGGACGGATGTTACCGACACCAGCAAGCCTGTAACTTCCCAAAACGCGGTGGACAAGATACATGTTGTCACTGAGTCTGTTGATAAGGTTTCTACCAACACAGATCGTCAGATGTCTGTAGTGACAGCCAGTGAACCGCATCCTGAATTTGGTCAGGATGTTTATTTTCATAGTGCTCGGAAACAAGTAACTCCTGAGCCACTGCTGGCTGCAGCTACCGCTGCTCATCAGCCAACTCAGACTGTCCAGGATGTTACAACGCGCACACCCCAGGCCCTGCTGCTGCAACATGGAAGACGAAGGAAGATTCCTGGCAGGAGACGAATTGTCAGACCAGGATGTGTACCAAGCATGAAAGAGCACAGATACAACTTTGGGAGGCCAGGATCTGCCAGAGGAGGTACAGCTGCGGATGTTCGACTGAACACAGAACACGTATCAAATTTATCAACCTTCAATAATTTAAGCAGCTCCATCAACCTGTTTAGCCCAGAGGCACCTCTGTCCCCCCCCTCTACCATGAACGTGCCACTGGAGCACCCAGCGGGTGCCCATCCAAACACAGCCTTCCTCGGGGAAGAGGAAAATGAACCCAGTGCGAGGCAAAAAGCTGCCACGACAATCGTGCCTTTCATCACGACGGGCATCCAACACTCTCCTCAGTGGAAAGTGGAGAGCAGTGCTCCATCTCGGACAAACACGGATGGAGCCCAGCCTTCCAGCATCAAACCGCCAACAACAGCAATCGGCACAGCTCACAGTGCTGCAGCACCTACACATACCGCCAGCACCAAGGGATCTTCCACCCCTGAACCAGTCTTGCCCAGCACGAAGCCTCGAACCTCACCAAAAAGCTCCCAAAGAGGAAAAATGACTTGGGAACCTCTCTTTAGCAGTGGTGCACAAAAAGAGGTTCTGAAGGAGCGACCAAACCAACAGCCAGGTGTGTCTCCACCAACAGAGGCATCGACCGTGCTTCCTAAAGCTCCGGCTGCGTTATCAACGTCCAAAATGTCACCTTTGCACCTGATGCCCGTTTCAATAGGCGCGAATCAGAGCCGTGGTTTCTTGTCTTTAAACAAACCTGCCCATTATGGGAAGGGTGAGTCAGAAGAACAC
>NW_010099023.1:0-236 GCF_000699245.1 Pterocles gutturalis | reverse complement strand
CTGCCTCTAACCCTCCAGCGACTGCAGCCACGGAAAGCGGTGGGACCAGTCTGCAGCCAACAGCTACACCCATTACTGCTGCTCAGACCAACACCAAACCCACCAGAAGTAAAACGTTCAGAGTGGGGAGGAGGAGAGGTCAGAGGAGGAGGCGGCCCCCTAAGCCACCTCCTTCCCCAGGCATGACCGTAGGGCTCAGCACTGCTGTGCGCCCCCCCACGCATGCAGCCACGCCT
>NW_010099022.1:0-1520 GCF_000699245.1 Pterocles gutturalis | reverse complement strand
CAAACGAGGCGCTGCCCGTGGGCGTGGCTCTGTGCTGTCAGGCTATGGGTGGGGCCGGGGGCGGGGTCAGGGGGGATACTGGGCCAGACTGGGCTGTACTGGTCCATACTGGCTCTCACTGGCCCATACTGGGCTGGACTGGCCCATGCTGGGCTGTACTGGGCCAGACTGGGCCCTGCTGAGCTGTACTGGACTGTACTGGGCCATACTGGCCTGTACTGGGTCATACTGGCCTCTACTGGGTCATACTGGGCCAGACTGGGGTGTACTGGGCTCTGCTAGTTCTCACTGGCCCATACTGGGCTGGACTGGCCCATACTGGCCTGTACTGGGCCAGACTGGGCCCTACTGAGCTGTACTGGACTGTGCTGGTCCATACTGGGTTGTACTGGGCTCTACCAGCTCTCACTGGACCATACTGGACTGGACTGGGCTGGACTGGCCCAGACTGGTCTGTACTGGCTCTCACTAGCCCATACTGGGCTGGACTGGCCCATACTGGGCTGGACTGGGCTCTCACTGGTCCATGCTGGCCTATACTGGGCTCTACTGGTCCATACTGGGCTGTACTGGCCCATACTGGCTCTCACTGGCCCATACTGGCCTGTTCTGGGCCAGACTGGGCCCTGCTGGGCTATACTGGACTGCACTGGGTCATACCGGGCCAGACTGGGCTGGACTGGGTTGGACTGGCCCATACTGGGCTGGACTGGCCTATACTGGTCCATACTGGCCTGTACTGGGCCATACTGGTCACTACTGGTCACCCTGTGCTTGTCTGTACTGGCCCATACTGGTCAGTGCTGGTGCATACTGGGCCGGTACTGGTGCATACTGGGCCATACTGGTGCTCACCGGGCGGTGGCGTCGCTGGAGCTCAGTTTGGGCTGGGAGCCCTCGGAGACACGGACGGAGACATCGGGGAGTGGCTCCCCCCCTGTGCCCCCCCAAAAAACCCAAAATCATCCCAAAAATCAGCCCCAAAATCCCCCGAAATCACCCCGAAAATCAGCCCCAAAATCAGCCAAATCAGCCCAAAAATCAGCCCCAAAATCACCCCAAAAATCACCCCCAAAATCCCCCCAAATCACCCCAAAAATCAGCTCCCCAAATCAGCCCCCAAATCCCCTGAAATCACCCCAAAAATCAAACCCAAAATCACCCCAAAAATCAGCCTGAAAATCAGCCAAGTTCACCCCAAAAATCAGCCCCCAAATCCCCCGAAATCACCCCTAAAATCAGCCCAAATTTACCCCCAAATCAGCCCCAAAATCCCCTGAAATCACCCTGAAAATCAGATCCAAAATCAGCCAAAATCCCCCCCAAAATCCCCCCCAAATCTGCCAAATTCACCCCCAAAAATCAGCCCCCAAATCAGCCAAAATCACCCCCCAAATCACCCCCAAAATCCCCTGAAATCACCCCAAATTTACCCCAAAAATCAGCCCCAAAATCAGCCAAATATCCCCAAAAATCATCCCCCAAATCAGCCAAAATCACCCCAAAAATCAGCCCCCAAA
>NW_010099021.1:30613-37087 GCF_000699245.1 Pterocles gutturalis | reverse complement strand
GAATTTTTGCCTGCCTTCTTCTTTGTTGGGATGCATTGCCCCTGAGCCTGGAGGAAGTGATCCTTGAATATTAGCCAGCTTCTTGGGCCCCTCTTCCCTCCAGGGCTTTATCCCATGGGACTCTTCCAAGCAGGTCCCTGAAGAGGCCAAAGTCCGCTCTCCTAAAGTCCAGGGTAGTGAGTTTGCTGTGCGCCCTCCTCACTGCCCTGAGGATCTTGAACTCCACCATCTCATGGTCGCTGCATCCCAGGCTGCCCTTGAGTTCCACATTCCCCACCAGCCCTTCCTTTTTGGTGAGAACAAGTTCAGCATAGCCTCTCTCCTGGTTGGCTCCTCTATCACTTGGAGAAGGAAGTTGTCATCAACACATTCCAGGAACTTCCTGGCCTGCCTATGCTGTGCTGTGTTGTTCTTCCAACAGATATCAGGGTGGTTGAAATCGCCCATGAGGACCAGGGCTTGTGAGCGTGAGGCTGCTCCTATCTGTCTATAGAGGGCCTCGTCCACTTGCTCTCCCTGGTCAGGTGGCCTGTAGCAGACCCCCACTGCAATGTCCCCTGTCCCTGCCCTCCCTTTGGTCCTGACCCACAAGCTCTCTGTTGGCTCCTCATCTAACCCCAGGTGGAGCTCCATGAACTCCAGCTGGTCTTTGACGTAGAGGGCAACACCCCCTCCTCGTCTCCCCTGCCTGTCCTTCCTAAAGAGCCTGTACCCCCGCAGGCATGCACACATCTCCAGCTCCTCTTGTTTATTCCCCATACTACGTGCATTCTTATAGAAGCACTTAAGTTGGGCTCCCAAAGAGGCTGAACTTCCTGTGTGCTTCTCTCCAGCCACCCTCATGCCAGCATGTGGAAGCTCTTGCCACAAACAGACACCCTTTTTTTCTAAACCAACTGCTCCTGAGTGTGAAACCAGTGTGAAACTGTCTTCTCTTTATGGAGCCAGCAGTTTCCAGGCAGCAGTTGCATATGGGAAGAAAGTAGCTTCTACTCCCTTGTAAGAACTGACGTTATCTGCATGTACAAAAGAGCCCATATGCAGTGCTGAGTAGCTTATAGAGGAGGGAAAACACAAAAGGTAAAAAGTTCTTGACAATGCCAGTTATCAGAGAAATGCAGTGTTTAAGACCATGTCCAGATCTTGCACTTTACACCTACCAAACCAAGTCCCAGAAGTACTGCCCTCCATGAGCCCAAAAAAGTTTGTGCCCAAATCCAGTTCCGGAAGTGAACATCACGGCTTAGGGGCTATTCTGTGTCATTCTAAACTATGCAGGCAAGAAATCTGTTAAAAATCTTGTACCCAAGGAGCCCTATCATCCTCCGATTTTAAGTCATTGGTTTTTTTAAAAAATGAGTTTAACAATCCACAGCGCTACACGTCTGTGCTTACAGCTGCCATTATCAGCACCAGGGCCCCAGTGGCAGCAGCACCTGTCTTACCATAAGGCTGTCTTTGCAGGGCCCTTCCCAATCTATTCTCCTTCATAAACACAACATGAAACAATTGCTTTTTTCAAATGGTAAATCCATTGCAGAAACACCACTCGAAGTACCAGAAACGTGCTGCTGTTATAAAACATTTCTTGCAATAAGAGCTTTGTTGCTTAGATAATTAGGTCCCTTGGAGGCAGCATGCTTGGAATGGATTGCAAATTAAGACCTTTATTTTCCCCTGCCTTTCTTCAGCAATCCCTCACACATCCATTTTTATTTAAAACCTTATTTATCCCTGCTACTAATTCCACTTTCGATGGATGTCAGGTTGCCAAATTTATATGGAGCTCTATCAGTCTCTTTATTAAAATGATAAGTTTTTAATACAGAAATGAAAGAATCGAAGACATCAGTAAACAGGACTAAAATTAATGTGATTTTTTTATATCCTGGCAAGGCCCTCCATCAATTCTCATGCCCTAGAATACATGGAAAATAAAATTAATTCTGCAACCAGATTTCTAATAATGTCAGCTGATAATAAAGGGCATTATGATAATATTGGGAAACAATACATTGTCCTACATACAGAGAAAATTTTGCCAAGGGGGAAGATAATCCCTATGGCTTCCTTTTTACTACTCTGAGCTTAATAAAGTATTAGTTAATACACTGGTGAAATAATCACACATTCAACTTCTCCACTCAGGCCAGGGTGTCCTTAAAATAATGTCCTGGAGTTGTATCCAGCTCAGGTATCAGCATCCCACCACCCCTTCGTGCCTCACCACCACTGTGAGTGGCTCCACGACAGGCTTCCGTGCTGCACAAGTCTCTCCCAACCAGCCATCCCTGCCACCCGCATTCGGGGCACAAACCAAAAGAAATGCTTTGCTGCTCAGGGAGGTGATTCTCCTACAATCTCAGCCTCGCAGGTAAAAAAAATCTAAAGGCACTATTTTATTCTTCATCATTTGTAGCTTTGTCTTAGCTTGTATATAGGCTCTCTCAAGTAGTCTATGTAATCTGTGATTAATGAACAAGGAAGTCTGAAGAATAATTCCCTGATCCTAAGGCCTCTATTACCTAATGTGCCATGGATTGCAATAAGCTAAATCAGTAGTGTTTCCTCTGTGACATTGCCTTGCACTGCACGCCCCTTTGAGTAATTGCACATTAGTACAAATGGGACGCTCCAGCTTTCCGATCCTGGGAGAACACGACCATACTGCACAAAGGGTAGGCAACTACTATTAGATCCTTCTCTAAATTATTCAAATATAAATATCACTGGTTTATAAGAAAGCTGCAGATGTGTACATAATAGGCCCCATGCCCTTAATCTTCCATTTGTGAAGAGCAGTACTCCCCTTCCCTACCAAATTATATCACTGAGGCTGTTTTCTTTCTACCAGATTTAAATCTTGTGGTTCTTGGATACAAAGAACACAAGAAGATTATTATTATGATGGTAATGCAGCTATTAATATCTTTAAATCAGACATCTTATTTACAATTAATCATCATAATTCTAGAAAGCTGCATGTACACAAAGTTATTAAAAATCTTCAAATACAATTTATACTATACTAATGACAATTTTTTGAAACTTCTGACGGTAATTACTTGCACTGAATAAGTATCAGAGGCAAGATGAAATTGTCCTGATAGTTTTCTATTCTCACACCAACTCATAGTTTTATAAGAAACAATTTTGTTAGGTCTCAGACAGGTAAATAATCCTTTGCATGTAGCAAATTATTTCTCAGTCGTTAAAACAGGAGATGAAACACATATTCAAGCACGTGTTCACCCTCATTCTGTATAGCTCTAAAATACTTAACTGCTTTCCACAAGAGACAAACCAAACAGAGACATCAAACAACTCTTAAATTAATATATCGTATAAAAGACACCAAAAAGTCTATCCCCTTCTCCCAACATTTTGCTATTAAAGTCAGTTTGTGCAGCTCCATCCGTTAAATGCAATGGCTCAGCTTCAACTGTTTTTCAGTGGGATCAGGACTAGCCTCAAGGAGCTCTTTGTCTTCTCTCTGGTATCACTATAATCTGCAGCCATGCTGAACGTGACGAACTGTCCTGCGCCATAGCATAAGGACACCCATTTTGCCTCTTGACATCCGTGTTGATTTTTTCCATCAATCCAAGGATGACAAAGAAGCAGGTCATTGCAAAAAAAAGTTTTTATTACAGCCAGAAAAACTAATGTGACTTGCTTTAAAAAACCCCACAGAAGTCTCTCCTTGATCAAAGACTGAGACCCAAATGAAAGTGCCCACTCATTCCTACACAAAGGCTCATCACATTACCAATCTGAAAGTCTGCTGTATATCCAACCATATTGTAACCCAACCATTTCAAAGCTGGAATGGGGCCAACTAGAAAGTAAAAAACAAAACAAACAAACAAACAAACCAGAAAAAAAAAAACCCTTATTATGAAAATGGAAAGTTAAACAAGTTAGACGAATTTTACCACCATATTCTTAAGATTTTCCTGCATCTGCTTTGCCAGGTATTTTAAGTTTAAGAGGATTTTGGTAGCTAAACATGTGTCTTGTTTTGCAGAAGAGAATGGCTTTTTTTTTTATAGCAGATAAGCTTTATCCTAGAAGCCTGAATATTTTAAAAGTTTTTCCCCTAATCATTGGCTTCTCACTTCCTCACATTGAAGACCTCTGCTAAATCAGTGAAAAATCAATGGAGTGAATTCATAATAATATCTCTGATACTTTATTCTGCTACTCTACATACTGTTGAGATCATGTGAAAATAAAATGTGCAGATGAAGCCATGTAGTTGGCCATTTACTTCCACTATGTTAATGGTGTGAACGAAACAGCTTAGAGCTGGAAGCAAGCATTCAAACAGAAGTAGTTAGCTGGAAGAAATACAGAGATTAAAATAAAAGGCTACTGAGAAAGAAGACAAATAGAGAAGATGCAAAGGATTTTTTTGGAAAGAGCTAAGATGACAAGGGACTGAATAGCACTAGGCTAGAGAGAATGGCTCATGCACTAGGTTTAGACACCGAAAAATAAAAGACTTCTGCAAATGACATGGTAACAGCCCTGCTTGCAACAATAAATGCTTTTATCTCCATTTTTTTCTAGCATTAAGTTTCTAGCAAGGATCTTGCTGCTGGTGAAGTGTTCCTACAAGTTAGCAGAGAAGTAAAACATACAAGGAGAATGAAGCAGTTATTCAGCATCTTCTAAGCCATGTTAAATGGAGATTTTGCACCCTCTGCAGGTCAAGGAAGATATAAAGAAACTACTAATATACCCATCCTATAATAAAATACAATAGATATGGGCATAATTTCCAGTTCCAGAAACAGTGGATTATGTGGGGGTTTTGAGTGTGGTATTTATGGGTGCTGTATTTATGGGAGAATGGCCGTTTTCCCCATTTAAGACTTTCCTGAGTAATCGTCTTCAAGAATCAAGCCATATGTGATATTTATTTTTCATTTTTACTCTCTGAGTACAAAGCACTTCCCTGCTAGCTGGGTTCAAGGCACTTGCTGTGACCACAAGCCTTCTTTAGGCAAAGTTCTTATGTTTACTATTTGGAAATATTACAAGAAGGGGGTTGTAAATGACCAAAACCTACAACATATTTAACCTCACCTAAACATAATCACTTTGTACTTCACTATATATTTAGTCAGTCTTTCTTCTTCATATATTATTTCATATTCTTTGTACTTTTCTGCATGAGACACTTTGACCATACATAAGACTGAAAAACCAGTAGCAGTCATACAATTTTTTTGTAGAGATAAGATGATCTCAGGCAAAGCACACCTTTTCCCGGTGTCACTGTGGAAGGATTAAACAAAAAGATATTCTGTATTCTAAAAAAGGGGTCAATATTGGAAACTAAACACATGTATCAATGTAATCATACAATGAAAATTCACTGTGTAAAAATCATTCAACCTAATACACTAGCACAAAAATCAATATAAATAGATACAAGAAATTAAATCAATGCAGTTTGAACTTTATTTCCTCAAAAGAAAGTTGACCTCTAAAATATTAAATGGAAAAAATCTTGCCAGTGGCTGACAAAAGAGCAAAATAAATAATATTGCATTTAAGATGAAAGTGAGTTTGATGAATTTGGTAAAATCAGTTATATATTACAGTGCACCCTTATCTGATACATCTGCCCTGCTACATGTTACACTGCAGCAAATATAAACAAAGACAGTGATTGATAATAAAAATTTGTGCTGAAAAGACATGTTGGACTAGTATCAAGTGTATTCCAGGGAAAGACTGTATACCATTTCTCCTGATGAGTTCAATGTGTATTTAAAACAGACAGCTGCTTTCAATTGATTTTGAACCCTCCATTGACGTCAATAAGAAAACAATGTCAGCAAAAGATCTATGATAAAATATGATCAGCTTTAAGAGCAACTGCACTTTTGGTTATTTATTTTTAAAGTATTTTGTTGTTTTCAGTGGGACTCAGATGAAAAACATATTTACATTTTAGAGTATGACCACCCTACATTCTCTACCTCTCTCCTTTCTGCATCTCTCATTTCACGTGTCTAATCTCTTTGTTATCCCCTGCACCTTCTACCCAGAAGTCATTCCTAAGTCTTCCACTGGCTTCCCCACCAGTTACACTTCTACTTTCTTCCCAATTTACTAAAGATCAGCAATAAAGTAATTCTCTGAAAACATTGTTATTAGGCTTTATAGATTATCGGACTAAGGAAAAATTCAGTATCTATACCTTTCAGGTACAGAAAACTTAGAAGATAATATGGATTGGGTGTACACCTTCCAATTTAATTTTCAAAACCAAAAGACCTAGAAGTATAATACTTTATTTTTCAAAGTTCATTTGACATCCAGGTAAACCTAATATGCTCTAGGGGCCACATAAATACTTTAGGAAGGTTTGAACATATCTCCAGCTAAATAAATAGTTTTAAGATCAAGAATAAATTATGCCAAAATTGAAGGAAGAATGGCAGAATATTCTTCCAATGA